>NW_019213052.1:171650-222669 GCF_002532875.2 Varroa jacobsoni | reverse complement strand
CTACACTCAGGTAGCTACTGGCTTGTAGGAGTGAATGCATTGGGATTTCATCGTGATGCCGAATAACAGTGATAATAACTTCGGAACTTACGATCATGGCTAGCTTTACTGGAATAAACAATATGGAACACGTTTATAGCGCCATTAGCTAGCCGGGTGGTTTGCTACTCCTAGCTTTTAGATCGCACACCGACAGCGATAGATCGTTGAATCATTTGCAAGCACGAGACCGTCCTGTAAGTATTATAAATCACTCTAAATATATCACACTTTTCCGTATCGATGACATCTGATGTGGCAGGGAACGAGCAAAGTTGTGTGTTATTTAGATGGTAGTCCAATAACCAAGGAAACAATAACACCATAGGGGCATACCCAGGCGTATGTTCTAAACGTACGCTATAACCTTGCTGAAAATTTTATACTATCATTATATATATGAATTTTATACTATTATTACATATTATATATATCATTCAATAACACAGGGACAGACCTCTCTAGCTGCTTAAATAAAGCAGCATGGAATAAAGCTTAGCTTACTCTAGCCTATATGGACGTATAATATTGTATTGGTGCACCGATTTATTTCGAAGATGTCGGACCTTTCCGCTCTTTGCGGTTCTTCAGTCGGGCGATATTGTCTTTTTTATCTATGAGTTATCTTTTATTGATGATATTATTTATCATTATTATTTTATTATATATATATATATATATATATATTTATTAGAAGATCTTTTTCTGTGTTTGTTAAATCTGCAGTACTTCACGAGATCAGGCCTTCGCGTCAGCGTCGTTCATCTGGCGCGAAGTAATGCGGGCGTTGATGAGGAACTATACGATCACGTTTGTCTGGAAACGACAGCTCAAAAGGTTGCAGACAATCAGTATCGACTATCCTACGTCTACAAAAGCATCTCGGGGTTGTAAGTTTTTTAGATACGCTGATCACCGGCACGCATTCACCTGGCAACGAATTTCTATTTCGTTCGAATACGCTTGCTTAGATCGATCGTCTATGGACGTTTCGATGACAAAAAACGACGTCTTCTGTTTTTTTAAAAATTTACTCGAATCGAGGGCTGATACTCTAGCAAGCAACGCGCATAAAACATACGACCGATTTCGTTACTCATATTTTATGTAAACAATAGTATGTTCCTCTCATTGGTTGTAGAAACATCGTCAATTAAATCGTATGGCACAAAACACGCTAAATCTCAGTGACGACCCAGCTGGAGACTGCTCAAGCGTCATTGAGACGTTCAGAATATCAACGTCAAACTTAGAGGCCGAGACCAAGATTTGTCCCAAGAGCCAGACAACCGAGAAATGCGCCATTTTGCTGCATTTACGACACAGATGTCACCATTCAACCAATTATTTGTTACGCTAGGTTTTTTTTGTGATTTGATGGTAATGTCAACTGTATTTTATGGGATTGTGCGACGAAGTTAAAATGAGCCGAAAAATATATTCCCGGTTTTATTACTCGCAACAGTCGTAAAAAATATCCCTGGATGAATTGAATATCCTGCGGGTTACTCCTATCTAGTGTTCAGTTACCGGTACCGCAAGTTGGGATGTATCAATTTTGCCGAAGACGTCTAACTTGGCAATAAACAATTCCGATTTCCGAGATGCAAAAACATATTTTAATAACCTACGTTTGGGACAACATCGCTTCATCGTACATCCAATACAGATCTCGACCAGAACTAAGATCTTTTCAAGTCTGTGCAACAATAATCGAAGAAGTGTGAAATTTGTAGGGAACTTTAAGTTTTACTCTAGCAAAAAACCAGAAAATCTACTAGCCAATTTCAAATGCATCTTCACTACCGCAACCAAAATCCTAGAACTGCAATTTCGACCTTCAGAACTCTAGATCGTCTACGGTCTGTCCAAAAAACGGATAATGCCATTGCAGCCTTCAATAATGTTCCATATATTAGCACAGAATCATAGCCATATTAAGGTTATATACCTGTTCTGACAACGGAAGCCTAAGCTTCTACTAGTTAACCTGCGGCCTCTGACAATTAAAAAGGTACTTTTGACTGTATAATTGATTCAACAATAGTTTCATGGTTCTTGAAAATTCTTATTTAGACTGATCGTCGGAGTTTCATACCCATTTCTTAATCTATTGGCCCAGGGCTATTTAGCCGATCGAAATATTTTACGGTAAACCCTATATGGTACAATAACTACGTTTGGGTGGATGCTGTATGGACGTCATTTTATTGTGTACATGTTGAGAGCACTTAACTATCTGCGTATCTGTGATATGCACTGCTAAGTTTAACTTCGTTATCGACGGCTTGTCTGAGAGAACTTACAATAACGTTATACTTTCTACTGCCCTTAAGCCATGGGGTCAACCGAAATCATACGTATTAATTAAACCTAGAGGCTATGGGGTTTCAAAGCTCGCTTCCGTTCCCTTCTGTGCAAGCCGTAAGCAAAGCGTGACCATAGGGTCCCAGCATGCCGTCAGGTAACCTCACTGTGTGCTTGCGATTGCGGCGTCATATATCCATAAGGCTTGCCAAGAGTTGGAGGTATGCGGACCGCTTGCAATATAACGGCAATATACATGCCTATGATACATTTTGCGACTATGAATATCAACTGAAAAGACCGAATTTGCGAATTTCTTTGTCACTGTGGCCGCTGCCACTCTTCTTTCACGCCATTCTCTCGCTTGATCTCTCTTTGATGGACGACTCTAACTGATCTATGTCTTCTGTATGACGAAAACGTACTAGTTTTTTTTCTGGTAGTACTCGCGAAAATTATTTCTAGAGTGCATCACACGTTTTCTGCGGCGACTTGTTCATGCACCGTTTTCCTTAAAAGTTTCCATAAATACGGCTGCTCGATTTTCCGTCTAGATTCTCGCGATGTAATCATCTTTGCCGTCGTCTTCAGCGTCCCAGTTTCCGTTGCCACAGTACTGAATCGGTGCTTCGCTGAAGGCCTTTGTGCCCAGTGTCTTACTTGGTCTTCGATACGTTCGATTCATGCTTTCATTTTCAGAAAACAGGAACTTAATCACTGAATGTTGATTTTCAGTGCTAAACGGTATCCTTCGCTTAAAATTCATTATTTCGCGGTGTCACTCAATCAACATAGAGTCGCAGTTACCTGAAGACTTGGTACAAGTAATAACTAAACTGCGTTCGCTCTTGAAGTGCAATTTAGAAGCCAGGAAAGCTTGACCGCTCCCGTTACCATTTGTTTAAACCATGTGACATCGAAGCCTTGAAACTTCGCCAATGTTCGTAACTAATGCACACGTCTTATCGCCTGCACCACACGTTGTCACCACCTTGCTGCAGCTTCGGGTTTACCCGATCCCAATAACTTTTGTCTAGCCAAAACGATCTACTCCAGTATGTCGAAACAGGACCTACTTGAAAGAAGCCTCTCTTCGCACCAGCCGGAACTGCGGCCTTTGAAGCGTACATACACATAGCCGAATACATTGTTGTTCGCGCTTCATTCTGCGGATCGATAGGCTCCACAACCACAACATAGCGTCTCGCTCAGCAATTACTATACCTCATACCTGTACGATTGTATGAATATAAGCTGATACAGAATAGAGCGCGCATCCCTAACTAACAGACTCTACATTCTATGGCAGCTTCGTCGAATTTCGTTGCACCACACAAGCCGAACTAGTCGTCGAAGTATTCGGCCATATTATTTCCGCCGCTAGCGTCCTTGTGTCTTTCCCACCTCTCAATTAATATATATTAACCCAGGCGCTACTGGACTGCCACTATTAGTACCGGCTAACAAACTACATACGCATGCGTGCAAGCAGACACATGTTATCAAAACGATAACACAATTTGGTGGTAAACGCCGAAACTGCTAGAATAGTATCAGCCAGGGGTCTCCGGGGGTACAGCCTGTCCGGAGGTCCGGGAGTTTGACCGTGGGCGAATGGGTGACTAGTGTTGTTCAATGAAGAATCCATTCGTTCATTCCTCCGTTCATGAACTTTTAACTAAACGGAGCTGAGAGAAGCAGGGCATGCAATACACTGAAACAAAGCGGATGAAAACGGATGGGGTTGACGCACATTTATATTTGCTCTGGGTCATTAGAGAAAAAGGGCGCCATGACAGAAAGAAATATGGCAGAAGCCTTAAAAACGTATTTTTAACGAACAGCTATTTAACAGTATAATCAGGACACTCACGCATATATTAATATACGATGCATTAGGGTATATAATCGAATGAAGTCACTCAGAGACGCGGCTTCACATGGAACTCTACTGCAAAACCCAATAGGTTACCATTCTGTGGTAAAACAGACCTAACAATACAATTGCGTACATGGGTGAACCCACATGCAATCGAATGGTGCTGCTTTTGGATCATGAAGAGTTGGCAAAGTGGCCGTACCTTGTTGCTGTTGTGCTGAAGCTTTGTACACGCCCTATTCGTTTCGACAAGGTAGATTTGCCATACAATTAACTATTATATTCAGTATTTGAAACTGTTAGCTCGTTTTTCGAGTCAAGCTCAAAGTTGGTCGAGAATTCGATATATATATATATATATATATATATATATATATATATATATATGCACCCTTACCCATCATTGCTGTTGAAATAGCGTATTTCGTCAAATCAAATCTAATAATCACGATAATAATTATTACATTTCAATCGAGTTTATCCTGCTTTTTTCTCTTACGAACACTTGCTATAAAAGTTTAAATAAATAACTCCGTTGGCGTGTAACTTCTGCAGCGCTCATGAGACACCAGCGACAGTCAAAGATGTCAGTCACAACTTATATTCGCTAGAAGTGCGCCCTGAAAGCTGCGTACCCACGTAACACTCTTAAGGTTTTAGTTATTATCACGAAACTCAACCGGAAGTTCATACATAATTTTCTGAGGCAATACCCGTAAGATACGTCTGATAATGCCTTATTATGTATATATATATATATATTCTCTCAGAGCAAACACCTAAATTGCGAGCCCCTTTGTCTTAACGGATCACACTGTCCTGATGTGCTGATGTGAGGGCCAGGTTGCTTGTTTTAGCAACTGAACGGTGGCTGCCATTTCCTAAAGCTAAAATGGCAGTGTAACCAATATATTGTGAAGAGATATACTTATTGCAGCTTAAAACCACTGACCTGTTCTGGATTTTACCTTGGCACATGTGCCCACGCCACGTCACCGTGAGGTCCTTAATTTGAAAGGTGGCAGACTACGATGGCGGTGCTTTTCGGCGACAAAGATAAAATTGGTTGTACGGAAGAAGTCCTAAATTCCAGCTACTACTATTGTAGCTTAGAACCACCTGGCGCCGTTGCTGTCATTAACTCACTGTTACCACCGTCAGCTGTCCGACTATGGTAGCGCAGGAACCGTCAGACTTACTTCTTCTATTTCTCCTTTTTTGGCTGTTGCATCTTACTAATGACACGCGCTGATCTAACGGACATTCTATGAGAATTAATTCCAACCATTAAAGTGCCCAGAGAGCACCGATATTGAAGGGTACTTTCAGAAGAATAATACCAACAAACGCCCACTTACGAGCGTAAACCTAGGCTCCGATCTCTTCATGCCACGCTTGGAAATAATGCAGACCTCTACTGTGTTACCGCTGTTTAAAGGGAGTACGTGTTTCGATTCACGTTGCTTACGAAGTGCCTTAGCACCTTTTCAAGACTGTCATTGACCTTTCATTAGACTATCGATACGTTGCCGTTTCTCGACAATGAATTCGTCGACAGCCCTTTTATCTTCCCGATATTAGAGCAGTAACGGAAGCAAAAAAGAAAACAACCTAACACCTTAAATAACACCTTTAACGTTATTTCGACTCCTGTAAGCTGTAAGCAATGGACGGTATCCGTTAGCATAGTTCGAACAACCTGAATACGCTCAAGCGCTTTGCAAGAAAGGCTCTAAGCGCATTCCGTGTAAATTATATTGTACATAAAAAAATACATCACTGCAAACATTGCTTGCAGTGATTAGAAGATTTTGTCACGATTTTTCAGGAATTCTGCATAACGCAGAAACAAAAAATCCGAACAGGTAGTTAACTTTCTCGCATGCCTTTCTGATTCGCACGTTAATAGTATCAATGTGACGCTGTATCCTGAGAATCGGCCGGTGCCTGGAGATGAACCTCGATTTGTGCGCGTTGTTCCTGACGGGAACCTCCTCGCGGCCATCCACTGCAATCCTCTCGAACAAATTCACGGTACTTGACCTTTCATCGCACCTCGCTCGTTTATCCCAGTACTACTACAGGATGCCCAAAAACTCCGGCAGCTCCATGGCTATAGAAGCCATTAAAATAGCGTATACGATGTTCAAAGAGGAAACATATCATGAACATATCTCAGCTAGTATCGCTTTCTGTTTCTACCGGTATGACTCAAGTATAGGAATACATGAAACGAAAGACCTTATTAAGACAAAAGACACTATAGCTTAAAGTAACTATTTTTAGATATTTTTTTTTTACAGAATTTTCATTTTATTTCATATTGCATTATGAATAATCATTAAATAAAAATTAACAGAATTTTCGTATCTCATGAACGAGTTCAAAACTACTCACTGACACTTTTCAGTTTTTCTCGGTATGATAAAAAACTCAGTGGGACGGTCTTGTGCAACCCAGCTTCGATTACTCCTTAATAGGTTGGTATGCACCCTGTTAGTCGTTATCCCCTTTTACAATACAATAGCTCAACTGATTGCTTTGAAATTGACAGATGAATCACTTAAAGATTATTAAAATTAATATGCTTTTCTTTCTAGGGCACATGTGGCAGCAGGTTTTGCTCCTATAAAAGAGTCAGAAACAGACCTCGACCAAACCTTGGCTCAATGTTGTGCCACCCGGAGGTGAAGCCCTCTTCATATGACGACTCCTCCATAGAGTTTTTGCCTCCCCCTTAACAAAACCTATCACCTCCATTTGATTGCCGTTTTATCGTTTTGGAACAAAAGCTATTCCGCTAAAATGCATCTTCTCCATCCGAGACGTCGATAAACATAGATAGATATGTTTCAAACTTCGAATCGACTTCGGAAACACGGAACGATAATGCCAGATCTAATGAACCATTTCAGGACATTCATGTTCACCCTAACTGGATCCGATTTAGCGTTCACTACCAAATGAACGTATCTGTCGTGCGATAAATATTTACGTTTGTTTACTAAGAATCAATTGTGCTGGATCCGCGTCACAATCCTACGTGCTAATTTCACTAGTCAATTGAACCTTGAGTTTTCTACCTTTCCTGTAAATGATCACATCTACCTAAAGGGAGATCTAAAAAACAAGATCAAAGTATAGCTAGTACACTAGCTTTAGACGTAACAAGACCTTAGATGCAGTTTATATACAGGCAGCTGTAGCTTTTTCATTTGTAGAGTGAAAATAGGGTAATATTTTTATTTCATAGTGGAGTGTCACATGCGTTTTAAGCAATAAAAAAATAATAATCCTAATCAATGTGTAGATTTTTGTTGGGGATACATAATTTTCCCCAGCTAGTATAAGAAAAAAATTGGAAAATCCTCCAAGTATGAGGAATGCCGCGAGCAGATCTAGCAGTGCTACAATCAGTTAATGTTCAGATTATTTTTTTTTAATACTGTAATTAAATATTCCACTCTGAATAATTATCGACTATTAACAACGTAAGGTGGGTCCAATATGAAAACAATGTTTCTAGCGAGGATACTGTTGGACGTTTAGTCGACTTCCACTTGTAGACAAACATGGCCGTTCATTTTGTACTATTTTCGATATTCAGCTTCACGTGATATACTTTTTCCAAAAAAAAAAAAAAACGTATCACCACCTGCTCTTTGTGCAGCTGTTCAATCAATACGCCCATCGTGTAATAATAGATTGATATAATTTTAATTTCCTAAAGGCGTGAAACTATACGTGATATGGACGTGCAGCGAATTTGACTTAAGTGCTGTCCACAAACAGAGCAGCGTTCCACAGCGAGTTCCATGTTGCGCTCAGTCAATCACAGCAGGGTCTGAGAAGGCCTCAACTGGGGATGTACTCGCTACAATTTCAAATTCAAATAAAGGCCAACCTTTTTTATTATTAAGCAAGACGAATGTCGCAACCTCCACAGAGTAGCTGGTATACAATACGCTGGTGAATCCGAAACTTTGCTGAAAGACTGCCTACGAGCCGAAAACATAGCTCCTATTTGACAGGCATTTTAAACTCGAAGAACACATAATAACACTGCTGACTAAGCAAACGGGATTTTTGGTTTTTCAAAATGGGTACCCGAACGGGCAGTTGAGTCTGGGGTTTGGCATTTATTATAAGGGTAGACTAAATAGATTACAAACTGTGTCTCTACTTGCATCGCTTTCAGCAAGAGCATCGCGATCAGCACATTCGTTCAATTAAAATAAACTTTTCCGTTACCTACCCAGTGGAATTTTTCAACGTTTTACGCATAAATGAAGAAGCGACACCTACTGTATTTTTATTTTTTAATTTTCATGAATCGTTTCGATTGATGCGTGGAATAAGTATGATGCCCTCTGCACAGTGCTTCACAGAAGCAATTCGCCTCTTCAGACATACTATCTTGACGACATCTAAAGTGAATATATTATCCCTGTATAGAGATAATTATGATATTAGGCGAGAAACATACAAATAAGCCATAGCTTGTTTAATGCGTTAAAGCAGCAAACCAGTATTACAGGCAGCTGCCATGGCTATCAGCTTTTTATCATAAACATTTTTTGAGATAAATGAAAAAGTTACCTAACCATGCATTGCTACCTGAACAGTTAGACCTTTCGTTCGTACACCTGCTATGGTATACCGCGTAATCTAAATTTGTGAATACGCAAGGCCATTAGTCAAAGACATAAGACGAAAAATATGGGTATATCAATTTGCCAGTGTTTGGGTTATTCCGCCCATAAAATGTTTGGTTATACTGCATTATAGTCATTGGGTATACAACCCACAAACGGGATACGTCTAAAAAATCATCGACCAGCTTCAAAGGTCAAGATTTATTCATCTGACAGCTTCATTGACAAGGACAGTGTCATTGCCCGCATAATGCGCCTGTGCCAAGAATATTCTCTATATGGTGATCCTTCTAATAATAGCAGCAGCAACAGCAGCCGCAACGTGGTCAGCTACAATAGCAGCAAATTTTCTCATTTTAAGACCTGCCGTACGCGTACGCTTCGTCGTTCGGTCTACCCCTCTACTACCCCTTGCAATCCAACTAGACTAGCTGAGGCTTCACCTCTTCGGCTCTCCCTGCTGCTAGCCCATCATTGTGGCTACTCATCACCTCTTTTATCGCCGTTTTCAAGTCACAAGTCGAGCGGGCGTGCGATGGGCAGACCGTGAACGAGCAAAGGCAGCAGCACGCACAACAGCGACGTTACCAACGATAACAACAACCACAACAATAACGACATGGTTTGCGAAGACTCGGGACGCCGAGGCAGTCTTAGGCCATACACGGGTCGGGGTAGGGGTCTGTTGGCCGCGGCCTGAAGTACAGTCCTGCCAACGCCGCTGAACGGTAAAACGGATGGTAGTGCGGAAGGAAGAAGAATAGAGGCGGCAGCAGCAGGGGCGGAACGCGATAGAGCCTTTTTCGCCGTTGTCGTCTCATTCACCTATAAACGACCCTTTGGTTTTGATGGTGATGTTGGCGTGTGCACGTTTGGTGCCTAGGTTAGCTCTGCCAATGAGCTGGTGGGTCGTACAACGAACGTGGTAGATATTACAGGCCGACACGGCCTGCATCCAACTTCGCTCTCACGTACGGCTGCTATACAAACGCTATTTACGAAGGGAAGCCAGCCCGAACGCTCGTTTACTCATTCGCCTGCTCCCCGGTCAACCCGGCCGTCAGCCGACTCCCGTAGCGCGCGTGTCAGTGAAGTCTGATGCCCGCCCTCCAACAGTTCTCGACCTTGTGGGAGACGGAAAGGGGCTGAATCGGCAGGAGAAACTAAGTACGAGGCAGAAGGGGAAGACGGAATGGGTAGGAGCCGGGGCAAAACGGGAACGAAAGGGGCAAGAAAATAAGAATTCCTTAGGAATTCTCATCTCATTTTGTTCCCACGAACTTGTTCGTGTGTCGCATGCTGCTGCTGCTGCTGCCCGACCTTTATGCTTTTGCAATGCTGTGTGACACCCGTTACCAGGGGCATATGGGCTAGGGTGCTGACATTTAAGTGAACGAATCGAGTTAAAATTAAATTGTGTGTATGATACAAAAGAACTTGGAACTTCAATGTTGAATGAAATCAGTTTGGTGAAGAATAAAAGTAGATGCGGAAGTTTGAGCTTGTTGACGCTTGCTACATAAATGTTATATTGACCTTCGAAAGGACGGCCATATATTAGATACGTTGTATCGGGTAGTGTATGGCGTCGCTGTGATGCAGTCCTGACTAGTTCAAATTGTCTGTCAATAATTCGACTCAATATCTAAACGTCGTTCATTTTAACATTTTTTTTTGACAACGGAATCAATTTAGCGGAATCGGTTTTCTAAAATGAGCAGCGTATGCATACATAGACGCTGTATGGCCGAGTCGGAAGCACTTGCGTTGACATTCGAATTAATTATCTGAATATTAAAGCAGTCACGCTCACAAATGGTTTTTCTGCAAGGCTTCAAAGAGCGTGCCAGTAGATAGCCCAAGAAATTTAAAATACTGAGAGGCCATTTTTGTTCCTTGATCTATCTGCACCGTCAAACTGTCTCTCAGGGCGTCTGAAAATATTCGAGCTAATTCTGCCTGCATGTACCTCCACAGTCATCACCAACAGGTGTCAAAGAAGAGCGACAAATAAGGTACATACGCAAATATCTCGTAAATATGTGTTTCCCAGTAAATAATTTACCATGACACGTTCTAATATGTGACCCTAAATCTGTCGCAAACACGCAGTAGATAAAGATTCAGTGGTCTCCGTACGTCCTCTACACATATCCCATAAGTGTCCGCTCGTATCGCCGTCCATCTCGTCTATCTCCTATAGCTGTAAGCCACACAGTGTTAAGTGATGGATTTACAATGCAACACCCGGGCATCGCGAAATTCGAACGAGCAGCCATAATGTCCCACTCTCTACACTCAACTGAAAGGAGTGGAATTCGTTTGGTTCGTCTATTTGGTCTTTCCCCGCTCGTTGGCAGGAAGCTGTTGGGTACCGAAACGAATACGGCGGGGCCGCTAGCCATTCATGCATTCGAATTGAGATTCGTATGCCAGGACGGTATGCAACGTGATCTGTAGCTTTGGAGGACTATCAGCGTAAGGCAATGTCAGAAAAGGGGCTATGGCGGCGTTCTAACGCTAGCTACAGATACGACTTTAACGGCGGCAGCGGCGTGGGCAGTAGGAATAGCAGCAGCGGCGCATCACTGCAATGGCTGTCCCGAAGGTACGATTTATCTGAAGGCAAATGGGCGCTCCGCGAATAAGAGGCACAGTGTGTTGAGCCGACCCAGAGTTTAGAGTTTGGAGGAGCCAGGACCACGCAACGACAGAAGAGGATAGCTGTTACCTGCCATCGCTTGCTTAGTTCTACCCCACTCCAGCGTCTAGCAGGCTCCTGCAACTTCCACTTCCGCGCCTTTATACTTTCTGTCAGATTTGATTCAGCTTGTCTCTATTTTTCATCTGCTAACTACGTAACTAACTATTGTTGATTTCATGGGGTTACGTTATCCGCCACAAACATGCATACGTACGTTTCCGTCAGGGAGCTGTTGCCCTCTCATACGAGGCTTTTTTTCTTCCTAATTTCTGCCAGTCTAGCAAAGTGAGTAAGACGTGTATAGATTTCAAACAAACGGTAAACAACACAGACATTCGATTGACGGTGTGTCTCGCCTATTGTTTTCACGCCGGCTGCGTGAAATCAGTCCCTTTGCTATGCGATTATTCAACTGCTGTTCGTCTGACGGACATGGAAGCTATCTACTTTGCTCTGGCACTGGCTCATTCTATGTTTCTCACGGACGCTTATAACTAGTCAGAGTATATGTAGTATTTGCATGATGTCGGAAAATACCTGTTGAAAGTGGGCATAACATGTTGGTATATCTGTACTGGTCCTGACATTAGATGATCATTGCAAACGGATGGATAGTGGCGAATGCTACAGTAGTTGATATTACTTACGATACGGCAGCAGTACATAAGATAAGGCCCTAATATTCAGATGGGAAACAAAAGAATTGTTTGCTCTTTGTGCTTTATCACCATCCTTTGGACCTCTTCCATGAGTGAGGCAATGAACATATCTTTATGGGCGTGATACAATAAACCGCTAATCAAGCAAAGGCCGAGTAGCCATTGTTCCTGTTGGGACTACACTTCGACACTGAAGTTCCTGGTTCATCGTGGTAGATCAGAAAAAAATTGCGGTTGGGCTACCAGGGCAAAAAAGGGCTTTGCCATAGCGATTCAAGCTGGTCTGGTTAGTGGTACCCACTTTTATGACCCACACGAGACCATCATGCATAGACCTTACTTTTACTCACCAGAGCGCAGGAAAACTAAGCCGGTACATACGCATACGCATATATACACTTCCACGCCAGCAGAAAAGACATTCAAGGATAAGAAATGGTGCACTAATCTGTCTTTTAAAGATATCTGTATATATAGGATTTCAGAGATTCAGAGTCCATTATCCCAATTCGCTGTGTCATGAGCAAATCTGGACAGTGTAATAAATCTATTAGCGAGCATGACGCACCCTTGTAGGTACTCGATGCCTAAGCGCTTTGCGCATCTTGTAGACAATTCAACCATTACGCTTGCGCGGCGCCCATTGCGCGGGCGGACCCAATTTGATATAGCCTACTTGGTTATTATTGTATACACCACTTGCTACAAGCCATCACATTCATTACAACTAATAAAACCGATATTAACAAAGGCTACGCATATGAGGAGGTCAAACATTTGTCGTCCTAGATTATATACTTCCTAGTCACATGTCCAACAATCGATTTTCAGCGATCTCGCCAGCTGCTAGTATATTATCCATTATAGTAACTATGTTAGTTCTGTCGCCACCACCACCGGTAAGGATGGTTGAAACATTGATGTCATGACTGTTGGTGGCATACTCATGGATTTAAAGACTAAGACACCTAGGTGTCTACACGATCTCGAGGAACTACCCAATATATATATATAGTCCGGAGAAATCGAACTAGTAGTGATCTTCAAGTATACTTACGTATGTCGCCTCTTGCTGAAGATGTTACAGTGACATGTCGAATGTCGCATGTATTTGAGTGATACAAATGTTTTTATGGAATCCTCCTTTTTTTGGACTCCCCTTTAAGCTATGGATAGTCTGCATTTGAGCTAGTCTATTAAGCAGGTGTTCGAAATAAATGTAGCAGAATAACTTCCGTTATAACGAACTCATTCCTTGACACCTTATGCGTCTTAGACACGAAAGCGCTTAGGAACAAGTTGTGCCCGTAAGAAAGGGGCCCTAAGGACGTAGCTTTATGTAGACCACACGTGGCGCTTAGCTGGGTCTGTATGCAAAGACCCATGTGCATGGCACACTCGAGCAATCAACAGTACATTAGCGCTGATAGTAAGCGGATACGAGGTACGCTAAGTGCACGGACCTCGTGTTTACTTGGCTAACTAGAGGAGACGCACGATGGTGAATACAGAAAGCATACTTTCAGGTGAAGTACCTGGACGCAGCATACAAAAACACCTGTAGACAGTTGAGTCTATCTAACGGTGGGAAGTCCTCAGTTTTTCTGGCAACGTAATTTGCACGCAAAAAAATACCCTTCATTTTATAAACGATGCGAAAGGCATTGTTCCTACTGGTGTAGTGTCTCGCGCAAGCTCTGCTTATGCGGGCCAGAATCGGGGTATGCTATACGTGCAAATGTACGAACGTAGACAATATAATGATACCGGAAGTGACAACAATGTGTTGGACACACAGACGTACAGGTTTCTGCCAGGTCGAGTTGACTGAACCAAGTAATTGCTGTTTAGCTACAAACAGTCCGCTATTAGGCTCAGATAGACTAATGACCGTTGATAGTCTAAATACGCCAGTGGCACGGGTAAAGACAGACGGGAGACCACAGACAGAGTCGATTTATACAATACCTCCATTGTTCAGAACAACCAGTTGGGTTTGCTGTCTTATTTCGATGCACTCGAATGGGTATAAACCCTATGGAGCCTCTATTAGGATTCACTATGGAAGAGAACAAAAATATTAATTAAAAGTAAATATCATTATTATTAAGGCATATAGCGTTAGTTAATTGAACGCTAACACCTGTCACGCAACACATTTTGCAAGGACATTGGTAGAAACAGGCTTTGCAACAGAAGGCCGCGCATCAGATGGCTCCACTTAAGCCCTAATAGAGCTTTCGGTATGACATACTTCGTTTCGTGGTACCTAATTAACGCCAACTTTTCGTATTAGCTGGGTGTCACCAAGTGCCGTCTGCATAGAAGAGGAGAGACTGAAACCTCGTCGCTGTTCATTTGTTTGTCGTTGCTGAGAACGATACGAAATTGAACAACGCACTGTCACGCTGAGGTTCAATTATCTAATTCTATAACTTTTGTCTTCTGCTATTAGATCGGTCGAGCTGGCCCATCTAGCTCAGCAATACGTGCGCACAAATCCATATCGGAAGCTAGAACTGTAAGAATGACCAGCCCAATCTTTTAGGGTATGATTTAGTCAGATAGAAGACATTCACGTGTCTTGACGAACTAAAGAAAATAGCTTGGTAAGACAGGGGTACTGGCATATAAGTTGAGACAGTGCGTCAACTTGGTGTTCTGAAGTTCAGCAGTTAGACTTTGTTTTAGATACGTGTCGTTTCCTACCTAACCTGTTTATTTTCTACCTACTATAATAATAATACCGATAACGGAACTAAGCAGCTTGCGCAGCACCTATTTGCTTTTTTTCTTCAAATGCATATTTCTTTGTCCTGAACAGGAGAGGAATATATCTGTGTCCTATGATAGCATTATTCGAGTCTGCGTTGACAGTTGTGGTCGTCTTTTTATTTGGCCGGTTGAGAACTGAAAGAAGAAAATGATCACAAACGTAAGTACCTTTGATAGTGCTAAACGTTCCAGTAAAGAAGATAGCCGATTTTTTTTTTATTTTTAAAAAAACGCGTAGCAGATGCCGCTCGTATTAAATGTGTAAATAGTAGAACTTCATTTTGTAAGAAAAAATCCGTTGTTTTATTAAAATTTGCTCTTTGTGTATGTCCTCGCTAAATGAATTGAATTAGCAGTACCTTAAATTTGGCCCCTTGGTAACTGTTTTTGAATTATTTAACCTATCGCCAATTTCGAATAATATACTGATGCACGTATCAGACATACTTGATTCATATTGCCTTTGTCGGGCTATTTTAGAAAAACTACATGTCTATAATGTTGGTAAAAGAACTTTTAGACAATACCTACCTATTTCAATAGTGAAGAAAGCTTTATCCAAACTGGCAGATTATTTTTTCCAAATGTCGGACCGTTCTCTATTTGCGTTACGGTATGTATGCTGCTTGGAGAGGCACTAATTATATATACAAGGTTTATCAGTGAGGGTTGCCAGTTGTTTTAGGTCTGTTCGCAAACTTTGAGGTTTCTAAGCACGTGCATGCTCCAAGGGAGTGAGGTTTTTCAATTAGCACGTAATTTCCTGCGTTGGCTGACGACACAGCTTGCTCTGAATGGTCATATTGAAAAAAAAACATCCGATTCATTTCAGATTCCCGTTAGTCTTGTCTTTCTTTGGTAACTACTATTAGCGAGCTGAGCGAAATTACATACCGTTTATCTAAGCACACTTAGAGGAATAGACCCAATTACGGTCATGCGTCAGAAATACAGATTTAGAGAATCCTCTTTCGGTAGTTCAGTGGGGTCACCGCGCTCTTATCTCTTTGAAGGTCTGCACAGAAGCGCAGAGCCTTAGACTAATGAATCGCATTAAGTTACGTTTGTCACTGAAGTACAATTCAATTTACAATTAAAGAGCGGTCACAAACTAAAATTAGAATCGGCCGTCCAATGTACTTCGATCAGCGGACCTTGTTTACTCTACCTATGTTGTGTGGTTTAAAATAGCCTATGACAGCAACATTGAAAAAGGCTTCGACCTGATGCGAAACAGATTTTTTTTTTTAACCATAACAACAAATCCAACCTCAATTCTGCTTCCTTCAGTTTGTTTTTTTTTTCTGATTATTGTTTACCTAGGTTTGCACTTTTTGATATGCGAAGAAGCAGAAGAGCGTGGAGTTGCATGTTGTTAACGGCTCAGTATATTTATACACTTATAACCTTCGCAATTATCACAGGCTTTTGCACACTTATCGCACATAGACTCACTCAGCCATAGCTATCGCTCATCATGGACCACATATTACGTCTATAGCTATAAACTACCCGTGCCCTGCAATGCTCCTGGGGCAACCCCTCGCCGCATTTCAAAGATATGCAAATGTCGAAGATCTATTGTATATATAACATTTATATTGGCAATAAGTATTAGTCTTGCCGGGACGCTAATCGAAATGCTAATGCATTCGTTATTGCTAGAGTTCCGTTCGTATTGTAGGCCACCGACCTACCCTCATTGCGCTCATGAGGTCCACTTAGTGGGCATACGCAGTACGGTAGAACGATTCCTATCATTCTACGGTTAACCTCCTGGCGAGAGGACCTCTTCGCAGCTCGTCCAATACCGCATCCATCGCTTACGTCCTAAAATTATTCCCACTCTCCTCAGTAGATCCATGCTTATCTATATTTTTGTATCGTATAGCCATCTTTGTTTAGACGCTATTTGTCGAATTTATATAGACAGAGCAACCATTGCAATGATATAGTTCAGAATATATTCTTATCTGGTGGCGTGATGTGTGCTACTGTCGATTCATACCACTCTAACGGTCTGCAGCGTTCAGCCTTTGAACAGATGCACTGTGTGTTGTAGTGATATGGACAGATAGATCGGTGAAGTCGTTTTTTGCCGTGGCAGCCATCGCAGCTCGGGGGTATCGAGGCAGTGTCCGTATGGATAGGTTTAATAATGCGTAATAACAAACATAGATGAGATATGGTTACGAAAAAGAACTGGGACCGTTGGACGTTTGGTAAACTGGCGGATGAACTCGTAATGAGAAGAGTACTAATCGTTCGTCGAGAGCACGGACTAGAGTGCTGGCCGAAGTAATCTTCTGATGGCCGTCCGGATTGAGTCAAATGGATTCATGCAGCCATTTGGAATAAGTTCAAACGAGCTCACTTGTCTCATTTTATATCACAGGTAATTATGTTGCCCCATAGAAAATTGGCGCATAATTAAAAAATAAAAGAAATATTAGTGAAGCAGAAATTCACAAGAAAAATCAAAAGTACATATCAGCTAGTGATACTCAGCATACAAACACGTATAACGAAAAAAAAAACAGCAGCCTGCAGGCTTACTTGATCTGCAATTATCGCTATACAGTGCGGCTAGCATATGGTAAAGCGACAGGCGACTTTAGAAGCTTCCGGAAAGCATAACATAAACTCGCCTTGTTGTATCCACTGCGGAGAAAACGTGAGAAATTCTCCAAAATACTGATTTCTGCATCTCTGAAGATAAACCATATGATATTGTGTTTACGATGTAATGGCTGATGGAGATAACTACGTTTTACGTCATGGTGCCAAGCCAGATTAGGAAGTCCAAAAAGATAAAGGGCGCATTTTCGTATTCGATAGGCAGAAAAAGCTACTACCGAACCGCTTATTCGAATCGAGCTTGACATACAATTATGCCCTATCTTTAGCATACAATATTACGGCTCTGAAAAGGGACGTACGCCCTTAGAAGTGGAGAGGTTAGACGATTACAACAATATATTAGCAAATTATGTTCCCTGTAAACTATCAGTTGTTTCATGTTGCTATGCATGGGGCGCAAAAATATTCATGTTTATATAAGAAACCAGCTTGTGGCCCAACAGATCACCCGACGGCTTTACTGGCCAGTCAGAGAAAGTCAACTAATACTAATACTTGACGTGGAAAATTGGAAGTTCCAAATTAAACAAATAGAAACGGGCGCGCTGTTTTTTTTCCACTGTTATGATAATTTCGTAGCCGGTTCGATGTAAAGCCGGTTTTGTAAACGTTTGCTTAATATACATCGACATCAGCCTCTACGTGTTACCCTATGCTGCGCTACGACTATTCTCGTTTGTTGAGATTTGTGCTTGAAGCTGGTACAGTATTATATCAATCATCGAGCATCTTTACATCTTACTATTGCTTGTTTCATTGTTTGCATTCGAACCGGTGTCAGCTGTTTGGTGTAGCATTGTAAAGCCAAAGAAAACAACCAAACTCCAAGGCTTGCTGAATAAACACTTTTAGAATCTGTTAAGCCGACTGTTAATGTACCCCATATAACACTGTTCCTATTCAGTAGACATGGTAACGACTCCATCTCGACACGAGAACAAAGTGTTGAAGTTTATCGTAAACTGTTTTATCTAGCTAATCATCCCAAAACGCTTTCCTTGCGACGTTCAATTTCGCCCTTTTCTTCAGAGAATATAGCTTTTTAGCCTTTCATCTTTATCGCATGTCATAGATGTATTTTCAAAGAGGTCACACCGACCCTCACCGCACGTTCGGCCGCTTGTGACCCGTCGAGGTTTTTTTTTTCGTAGGCACAGCTTTACGAAAACGAACATTTCGAAGTTGTAAATAGCTTCGCGCCACAGGCGCTAATTTCGAAAGCGAATGGCGCTGTAAACATGCATTTATTTGAATGGCTCTGCAGCGGACTGGACGAAACAAGGTTATTACTTCTCCCTGAAGGTTCTTTGTAATTGCAGCACGTTCGGCCTGAATGATAAGCGATATCACAGAAAGTCCATTGCACACTTAGCCCTATGCATGGCAATGCTTGTAGCCTACTTTCTAGTGAGCTTACGGTGCAGGCTTCGTAGACAACAGTAGTGCGCGGTACGGCGATAAACTGCAAAATTTAACAATATATAATATTATGTTTAAATAAAGAAACAACCAATGTTTTTTTTTTCATAGTAAAAGTGATCGTTTTAAGATATCGTTCGGCATTTAAAGAAGCTCAACAATTGATTCGACATTGGAAAGGTTCGAAGGTTATACAGTTCTCTGAAATTAACAAAGAATTATGGACGTATTGCCGACAGTGACGCGTAGTCTCTCGTGGTAACATTTCATCTTGTGAGTTATTTTGATTCTCAACTTTACACCCATTGCACTCGTAAGTGTGATTATATTTATGTTAATTTTATTTAATTAAAGTACATTTATTTAAGGTAGCATTAGGTAACATCATCCGCATTACCGCTTGACCTGGATCAAGTTTTCTAAGTTCACTCCCCGTGCGAAAAAATACATTTATCTGGCTCACTTTTGTAGTCCCAAATAAATTATCGAAGTGCATGTACAAATCCGTAGTTGCAGGCATGATGCTATAGAAACATTTCTAGGCGCTGCATCTTCTATATCGTTCATGTTACGTTTCAGCCTCCTGGATGCACGCCGGACGGCGCAGTAAGAGTAATTTACTCTACGCGAGGCTACGCATACGGCGATATCTTGGAAAGATCCCGTACAAATTGATTTTCTCGATTGACCTTCAGGGGTAACGTTAGTGAGTGAGTGAGTTTAAAAAAAAAACGGCTAAAATGTCGTAACGGTAACGTGTCAGTTCCGAGATAATGTCAGGCTCAGATGCCGGACCGTCACACAAAGAAATCCATTTTCAACGTTTAATATAGTATAGAATAGTTCTAGTAATATAGATTGAGGCTTGCTTCAGATACCATTGCCGTACAAGTAAATGTTATCGACATGTACAGATGTAGGACTGAGGCTTAAATTCGGTTGGTTTCGAAAAGGGCCGATTCGATCATTCATTTGTCCTAATTCATTGGCATTCTGCTCAGTTATATTAATGACAAATTGTAGTAAATTGTCGGAAGTAGCTTCATATACGCCTGCAGCGGTTTCCAACAGATGCATAATTAGAGTAATTAGAGAACTGAGAATAACTGTTTAGCATGATAAGTTTTTTTAATTTCATGAATATTTAATTAGGACACTGCCAACCAAATATGATAGAATTAGATTTTCGAAGCTTATTCTTGTGAACAAGTTCCTAGGACTAATACATACGAGACGTACGTTACTATTATAGCCACCTATCGCGTTTATGCTAAGAAATTGATCGACTTACGTAGTTCAAGCTAGTGTCAACCTCAGTCAACGTGAGTGCCGGAAAACATGGCGCCGATTTTGCTTAAAATAACGGGCTTATAATTCAACAGTTTGTGTTATACAATATATACCAGCGTAGCATATGAAACGTTCGTGCCTAGTATATCGGGAACACGTGTAAAAATTCTTTGAAGAAATGTGGCGCTCGACGATCTTGCCCAACACCAATTGCTCATCTATTTTCAACAGGAGCCACCGAATCCATCGGTATCACCAATGTGCTCGAAGGCCTTTCCTTAACCCCCCAGATACAGCCCGTAATCGACATACCGTAAGGGGTTAGTAGGTTTACTTATCCTAGTTGCTCTCAGCCGGTGAAGCCACGACTTCCTTGGCCTAATCTAGCATTAGCCCGTTTGCCAGCGCCCGGTTTCCAATAACAGTAGCAGTGGCAGCTGGCTCAAGAAGCAACACCGCGAAGTGCCACATTTTGGCTAATTATCTTTTCTTCTTCTCCCATAGACCGGCTATCCATCCACTTGTCTAATATCTTATACAAACATGCACACAGACCTACAAGCAGACATTACAGAGACCGAGTTCCAAGTGTGCGCTTTCATCGTTGTCGTCATCGTCTTCGCTGTATACGACCAAATATATTGTCATGCTACGTAGTGTTAGTCAGCTTTCTTCCTTAGTTACACCGGCCGATGCTATTCTCTTGCTCTTCCTTTACGTTCGCGTTCATGTACACACAAATATATATGTATACGTCTTTGTAACAGGCCATGGATATGTATACGTTTCCACAACAGGAGAGAAAAAGGTGAAAATGAAGGATTTGCTCTTTTTTAAAGGCTGTATGTGCGCACGCTTACACATAGGCTTCGTTACACGACAAGGCACTCAAAGGTATCCGCTCTCGTCGGTTTCGTAGGAAATAAATAAACGAAGACGGTATGCGCAAGGGACTAGTCCGGCTTCAGGCTATTTTTTTGGTGGACCCTTGCAGACCAATAAACACCATCGACGATGTAAAGCAGACAGCAGATGCCTCTGTGTGCCTATTTACCGGCCTGTTTTGATGTTGTGCAAATGTTATTGTTGTTCTAGGACCATGGCGACGGCTGCAGTTACATATGAATGCAATGCACTGCCCTATGGAGAGATGAGATCAGTGACTGATATCAGGGCAAAATGGGCAAGTGCACGTTGGGCTGCGGAGATCAAAGGGAGATGGCTGAGCAGGTTTAAAGAAGGCATGACACCGTTAGGTGAAAATGGTAATAACAATAATAGTTATAGCAGTTGTGGGTGGCGCGGATGCTCGATGACGTCGCTCAACAATGACAAAGCCGACGAAAGCTGGTCACAGCGAAACAAAGGTAACCGACAAATTACGCCTGCTGTAGATATACACGAGACCTGCTCATGTATGTATAGTGTCATTTCGTATGATGTGACACGGTAGCTGATAGCATAGAAGCAACACAATAATTAAACAGGAGATCGTGGTCGTACTAAGTCAACCAATAACGTCGACTGCTAAGTAAAGTTTTTGCGAGCAAATCCTGGTTATTTGCACTTGCTTGGCTTAAGAAAAATGCTACGTTGTTACGCAGCGTTTCGCTGGAACTGGTAACAGCCCGAGATAGTAGCACACGCAACGTGATTGATCAAAAAAGGTCATAACGATTTAATAATAACTTGCTACTTTTAGACTTGGTTATCTTTACAAAAGCGCGTACAGAGCGCACCTTCCTATCGTAAACTTCACAGATATCGTAGATTTGGTACGCGTATCGTGGATTGATGCTCCGAACTTCGAGAAGCTACCGCATGTCTTTGACATTAATAGCATATTTGGGTAGTACCATGCATATGTTCTGTCAGGCAACAAATCTTCATGTTTGTTTGACATAATGCACGCGCTTATAATAAGACGGCGTGGCGAATCTGCAGGACACTGACGTTTAGCATATGAGCTGTTATTCTGTTATCGCGATATAAGCGGCCTCTGGTATCCGTCGTTGTCTTGATGAACGGGTGCAGCGTTGTCTGCTCAATGAATGTGAACAGACCAATCTAGTTTCGTCAATGACATCCTTACATTTACCGCGCTAATTATCCTCTAACATTTCGAAGCAATGCTTTGTTACGTGCATGACGCAGACCGGCGGAACAGAGAGAGACAATCCGCTGACACTGGGACCCTTTTGCAACACTGAATGGCAGTTCAGCCAGATTGGACGCGCTTAATTACGTTAAACACTTTCAATGAATCGAAATACAATTTTGTACAACATTAGAAAGGGAAAAAAGAATATTTAATTCGTTGGATGGACCTGTTTAGCAGAGAGATGGCTGGCAGTAGACTTTATTAGCATGTCCTCATTTGACATGAAGCGAAATTTGGTTCGGTGTTATAGGTCGATTCGTGTATAGCGTATTTTCGCATATCCCACTTTCTGGGACTGGGTTTCAATTTGACTTTGGATGCTGCTGGTCTGTCTGGGCTGCGACAACAGTTTTCCTTAATTAACCGCTAGCAATCGGTCAGTTTTTCGTGAAGAAAGCTTAGTCATTACAACACAGTTGAACTCCTGCCTCCACGCGTCTCGCCGTTACGTATATCCCGCCGTTTGAAGAAAATTGTTGGCACAGTTTTCTTCAAGTGGCCGGATAGGTTTTTACCCATTAGAATTGATCGAATCCAATTTGCATAGCAGAGTTAATGAAATTTTTCAACATGGTCCCATAGGGATTATTCTTAGTAATGCCGTCATTAATAGTTAAAGCTTTGTAGCCAGCGGAATACATGAGAGATGTGAGTAGCTTAATATACAGGATAAAATTCTTCGCTCTTAATTTTTCAAAAACTCGTGCTTCGAAATCTTCAAATGAAGTTAGCCAACCAACACCGAACGCCTTGCGTTATTTCACATGATAAAATAACAACACTAAGTTATTCGAGCGCTGTACCGATAACTTACTTGTCATATTATAGATAACACAAGAAATTTTGCTATTTTTAATCTTTAACAAGAGACACCCTTCCCTGTATATTGGAAATTTTTCATATCTTGATTATATTCTACGGCATTATAATATAAGCACATTATATTATAGGGCATTAAACTTATAGCAGGTATATCGATAGTGTTGAGAGATTTCGATAATATGCAAATAATCTCATATGAACCACCCTAGGTAGAGTTTAAGTTACCTAGTTCACAGAATGCAAGCACACACGACGTAACGAGATGCATTTTGATCAAAAAGTTTTAACTCTGATGATAGGCTACATGTCCGATCTAGCAAATTTGTGTATATTTATTAAAAATCTGAATAACCCTTTTAAAAACATCTACTGAAGATTTGATTTTCTAAAAGGTCGCTTTTTCGTGTGCCTGAAACAACAAGAACTCTTAGATAGCTTCCTCACGGATACTTGAGTCATTTGCCTTTGTTTCTAGGATGCAAGGGCGATACTGCACTGTAGAGCTCAGACGAATGGGCATAGTTTTTCCTCTAGCATGATCGAAGCAATTCAAAAAAATCTCATAGGAAAAGCAAACAGTGGTAGGGATAATTGTACACGCTTCTTCTATGTTTACTTTTGACGCTATGTTCCTCCTGACGCCTAGATTTATCTGTCATTCATGTTTTAATGTTTGCTGAACAAACCAGAGGACATCACGACATGATGATGACCCGTAACGGAACTGTCCGGCGTCATTTCATTACGTACAAACGACGTTTCGACGATAAGGTTCTTTGAGATGTCAATGGACTACGTTTCTGCGTTGAAATTTGCGCACTTCTTCAGTGGTAGCCAAATATTCTGTATGCCATGCACTGTTGTAGCCTTTATATTGCGTGTTAGCTAATTGACTGCCCAGATGTAATGGCTCCCATTTTGTGTGCTAAGCTTCTATTATTATTCAGCTCACGTCGACGCACCTCGCTTGTGCTGCTGATGACGACGATTCAATGATAATGGTAGTTTACCAACCAATGCAGCCGACAGAAAAGTCGCTAAAACAGCATTTCAAATTGTGAGTGCCATCGTCAGTGGAAAAGCTGCTGAAGGAAGTGAGACAATTTTCCTATGTAATAACCCGTAATAGACTAAGCAAGCAGCTGTTAACGCTTGTTTGGCCTGTAGCCATTAAACAGTGGAAATCTGTGTTTGACTGGTCACGTAACAAAGTTACGATAAACGGCGGTAAGTGACTGCCGACTCACAAAACATGCCTATAGGGTTCATCCAAACGTAGACCTATTGATGTCTGCGCGCGAGCACACAGGAAGTACTAGTATCTAGTAGTCTAGTATCGAAATCTGTTCAATGAAAGCGCATGCATATATAATAAAATATTTGAAAATAAACTATTAAAAAAACAAGTCGTATACTTTGACAAATCGAAGAACAGGCGCAAGCCGCTTCGCGTACATGGCAGCAACAATGCTCTATATGGAACAGCAGTACAAATGGTAAAAACGAAATCGAAATCACCTACGTGCGAAACACCGCAGGAGGACGGTGAAATGTTCAGCAGGAGAAGCTGGATAACATCCGACAACAGCAATCAACGCAATGAAAAGCAAAATTAGGAGATGCCCCTAGGAAAGAAATAACAAAATTAACAAAAACAGATTACATGAAACAATCAAGAGCAATCATCAGCTACGAGCAATGATGCTATAGGTAGAAAAAATTGGGACCTGCCGTTATATGAAACTGCCTCAGGCCCGCCTGTAAATCAGGCCGACAAATAAACGCCTAGTAATAGTCGACCGCAATGTAGGGTTGTACAGGAGCAGGATAAGAAAGTGAATTGCTGGTAGTATCGGGTATGAGGGACAAATCAAACGACCGATAACACCGAGCAGCGTCTGCTACGTATACTCGAAAGGGCAATGATACTACCTAGAGGGGAACTCAACGATCTGCTGCGAATTTTCATGTTAAAAGCGAACTCCAGCCAGTCAATTAATAGATATCCGTAAATCAAGTGATCAATCACGAGGTGCAGGAAAGACGCAGGATGCACAGTAATATGTATTGTTTCATCAGTTCCGAGCTAAAAAATAATGTGGGGCAGTTGAATAAGGCGGAATATACGAACAGAGTCGACTGGAAGGAGTGGACTTTTCAGATATTTTATTTTCCTTTATCAGATAACAAACGTTGTTACATAGAAACGTTTTGTATAGGCATAGCCACACGAGCGATACTGAAGAAATTGAAGTTCATATCTGCTAGGCCAGTTAACTTCAGGCTTCCTCGCGACGTCACATAGGATTGTGGGGAGGCACGGCATTGTGAGACAACTTCCTGTATTTGAGCTTTTCAACACGCGAAAAAAATATGACGATATGGAGAAGCGATTCGGTACTTGATGACGATATCTGTCAGACGGTTGTCTACCTACGAGTCAAACACAGGCTGTGTAGATTAAGCCATTCAGTGAGAACAACACTCAAAATAAGTTGGTTCGTACACGGTCACATCGGATAGAGAATCCAAACAGGTACTAGTAGAACAAACAGCCGAATCGAACATAGATTTTTTGAAAAACCCGCGAAGACCTATTATAGGTAAAGTAGTTTCACACCAGCTACGGAATTAAGAATATGAACCTAGATCGAAAGCAAAATAATCGATGTAATGCGATAAAGCATTGAGGGTCGATATCGTTATTAGTTAATTGAATGCTATAAATCAGATAATAAATATTTAATTTGAAAAAGCTAAGGTAAAGAGCAGACGGTTTTGATTTGGTGATAGTCAAAGGAATGATAGGAGGTCCAGTCCGAAACGAACAAGAAGCCATATAAATTGTGAAAACACGAGATATATACGTACCTAGATAAGCTTATAGGCAGCAGAATACTTTACATCAGAACAAGCATATACCGGAAAGCCTAAATAGGTGTTAAAAAAAACTAAAGGAATCCTCGTGGGAAAAATAGCACGATGGAAAACAGCTGCAGAACTAGGAAAACTAAAAGCTTGTTAAAAAATGATTTTAAAGAAAGGAACAATTTTCCGAGAACATACATAGAAAGAACTTTGTAGGGGCCACAAAATCTGTCCTAGGACATTAAACTCAGAAGAGACTAAATGAAGCGTAAAAAAAGTGTTTCAAATAAACACAGTGAAGAGATTGAAGAAGAACAAAGAAGGAAGAATCGATTTTCGCTTCATGAAGGAAATCGAATCACAAAACAAAAATCACATTAATCAAGTTTATGGTCAATCAAAAAATATTTGTCAAGATGGGCCAACGTCGCAGAACATCGATTGAGCTCGCTTTATTGTGCTTGCAAAGACTGGACGCCGAACACATCTCGGTACGGTACTGCCGTATTTCTAGGTATGAAATAGGGTGTAGACGCACGGTCCGCTTCATGCCGGAAGCTAGCCATCTAGCGCAATGCTTAAGGACAGCATCAGGCTCAAAACTAACAACACTGAAAATGTATACAAAGCTGACCCACGCAGCTGTGCTAACAGTTGATTAATGCACGGCCCGCCTTTCCTACAATTCGTGACTCTCGTATTGTGCTGATGTCACTAGCATGAACTCGAAAAATGTCGAACTAGAGCTCCGGATGGGCTTTCGCAGCTAAATGTAGTTTAATTTTTCCCCATATGAATCTACATAAGATCGCAAACAAACGGGCAACGGAATTTATCAAGTATCCCTTGCGAAAATCGCGCCTTTCAAAATGTATATATTTGAGATATTTGTGTTTGTGCGGCTGAAGCAAGAAATTATCGAACGTTTGCCGGACAGTCGGCTAGAAGAAATTGATAAAAGACATCATCACTTACGATGGTCGCTTCGTTCACTCCTGATTGTTGGGGACGTTACAATCATGCCTACGGACTAATAAGCTCCTCCTAATAAGTGGGGCCGTATAGCACCTACAACAAAGAAATGACATATGTGCTATGGGCCAGTGATTTGAATTCAGTACGTAACGAAGACTCTTCCTTCGGACCTATTTAAAGTAGGATAACGCTTTACAAAGCTATGGGGCAACCAGTCGGAATACCGGCGGAGACTCGCCGAATTTTGTTTATCTAAACTGCTAGACTGGGTGCTGGCAATTGGAGCTGGTATAGGCCGATACATATAACTCTAAGGGCAGTTTATGTGTGGATTGTACGTTAAGGGGCTACACTCGGACGGTCCTTGTCGGGAAGGCTTACTTTGGTCTGCACACGAAATCGATAAGCATCAAAATCACAAATCACCGACAGCAAATGTTCATTAAATTTATATAGGCTGTATGAACGACCTTGTATAAAGCCTATGCGCAGCAATAGACGTTGGAAACGCAAAATTTCATACAGAGTAGGCTCAACAGCAGCCGAGATCAATTTTTCATTTTTTAGAAAGCCTCAAACTGAAACTTTGTATAAACCAGCAGGACCGCCATAAGATATATATGGTACAGTTTTGAGCTAGGCGGACGGTGATGATGTCTAGAGCCACTAAGACAGACGCAGTAAGTGTGCAAGCAAGCGACACTGGCGGAGATTTAGACGCGATATATACGTGTAAGTGTTGTACACTATAAGGGGCTCTACTTAAGCACGACTGAAGGGGTATCACGTTTTGTTAGCTGGGCGGGCAGCAGTGAGTATCTAAGGTAAAGAAAAAACACACAGAGTTTGTAATGGAGCGACTCCGCCTTCGATGGCTAAGCATACCCCTGTGGGGATTTCGATAACTTCGTGAGAGAATAGCTCAGTTTTTTTATTAATGCAGATGCTTCTGCTATGTCATGAGAAGGTGAACCCATTACAGTTCATTTAATCGATTTAGTTAACTTATTGACGTCGTCTGCTATTCGAATTATTCCCATAGACGGGACTTGATTCAAAGAAAGAGGAGGGATCTGTTTTAGAATGAATCTAGTATAGGGTACAAGCGTAATATGCATTAATGTATATTTTTCCCTTTTTCCATTGGTATATTTATGGTTATTGCTTATGCCGAGCAAGCAGGAAATGTTATATGCATTATATATCTTTCTTTCAGGTCCCGTAATATACGGCTGAGGCACATTTTGCCGACAAACGACTGCTTAATGATTCTTTTGAAGGGATACCTGAAAAACTCAATCATCTGCATTCTAAAAGGGATAGCTTAAAGGTAACAATTACAAGGAAAGACTTGATGCCAATCAGCATATCCTCTCGTTTTCGGGACGTTTTTGAAAAACACACAGTTTTTATTTGTTATAGCCTTCCTAAATTTTCGTCCCTTTTAAATCTCTAAAAACCGATATTTCTTATTGTACGTTCAGAGCACTACTGTCTCATATCGTTTCGCCCATCTTAACCCATTAGAGCAATAGAAACAAAAAATCTTTGAGCTGCTACCCTCCAATAACCCCTTAGTAAACTGACAAGTTGATTTAAGTGTTAAGATGAGGGGCTAATATATACTGAGCAGGCGGTAGGTACGTAATAACAATCGACTACCGCCTGGCCGTACGAAGTTCCATAACAGGACTGTAACAGGGAAGTAACGCCTTCAGATCGCTGCAATAATTCTTTGAGCACTACCCATTGGCCATGTTCGTTTCAGTAACCTATGTAACCTTTTCGTCCGTAAGAAGGCCAAGTGAGGTCTTGGAATCGACAGGGATTTCAAGCAGTTGCAATCGTAATTGTAAGTAAGCACTGGCAATCATTACTAAATAAATCTTGAAAACGGTCTACCACCTTGAGCCAACCACAGTATTGTATGCCACCTCAGAGGATCTATTTCAGACCATTTTGGCCCTTTCTTCACCTTGTCCTATTGTAAGCTACTTTATGCTTTCGATTTCTGTATACCTACCTTCCATTCCGATCTACCTACCGTTCCTTTAGCCTCTACTGCGGGTTGCAATGGTCCACCTAATAATAAGCGATACTAAAACAACTTGTAAGACGTGCACAATTGTGTGTATTGCGACGCTATGGCCTTTGCAAACAATGGCACCTTCAGCGGGCTCCAAAATATATTTGAAAGGCAGTTGGATAATGGTTTAGTGTATAAGCACCCTTATATTAGGTTGTCGAAAAGATACTAACCGCTTGTCTCGCTAAATGGCTACAGAGTCACACGTCACAGGTAATATGGTGACCTCAGGTCGGCATTAGTGTTATTTTGAAGTTGACATTTGATAATGTGACAGAAGATGTATTAAAACAGTTGGAGTAACGTTATTCTGGTTTAGGATAGAGCTATGAAACCGCTAAGGAACTAAATATTTACCACGAAACAGCTGTGAAATGTATGAAGAAAGCTGACTAGAAAAGAAGCTCGACGTTTGAGGGCCATGTGAATTAACGCAAGAGAATTTGCTCAGTAGCATCCTCATCTGCGAAGCTCTGCAGAAATACTACAGAATCATGCGCTTGATAATGGGCAATTAAAAGAGGATCACATACGACAATAGTGTAAAAATGAAAACGCGCCTTGGAACATTTGTGGCAAAGCTCAGACTATCGTCAACGAAACTAATGCTTTTTCATTAAGGATCAAATCATCACTGCAAAGGAAATGCACATTATGGGTTGTTACCGCCAGGCAAAACGATTGGTTCAGACCTATACAGTAAAGAACTAACGAGATTACAATGAGCCATTGAAAAAATCGATAGGAGTTCGTAGACGGAAAATGCGTCGTCTTCCATCACAGGAACTGCAAGCTACATATTTCTTTAGATACACGACAATAACTGAGAGAACTCAGAACAATTTTCATTCGTCTTCCGTATACCCTGGATTTTGTGCCGTCAGGCTATCATCTGTCTCGGTTTTTGTAGAACTACCCTAATGATTATCTATGTTGAATAGAAGGAAGAAAAGCAAAAATCAATTTTTCCCTCAGGATCCGCAGTTCTACAGTGATTGAATCGCGATGCTATCAGAAAAATTACACAAGATAGTCGATCAGAATGACACATATTTAGTTAGATAATATTTTCGAATATAAGAAGTATTTGCCTCAATTTGGTTTTGTAACGATCGATACTTTTTCGGCAACTAAACCCCTCGGTGTAGGCGTCTTGTTAAGCACGTCGCTGTTTTCTCGGAAACTATATTCCTTTCTTACAATTTGTACCCCTATAACGTTAAAGCAAAAAGCTTAGGAGCGTACATTTGAAAAGCTATTTAATTAAACCACTGGCACAATTTCACCAAAGGTCCTGATTGGATTGATCCTTTAAACTCCTATTCTGCGTCAAATACGAATAAACAGGTTCGCGAGCTTGCCACCTGCTTCTTAGGACTTACGTTTCGATACCAACAATCAGTCTTTATCCGCGTTATTACTGGTTAGCTAGATTGAAAGAAAAAACGCTCGACTGAATGTTGCGCTCAGATTCAGCGCGAAAAATTAGGATCAACATTTAAGCAGAAATCCTTCTACGAAAGATTCCTCTGTCTTCTAACAATGAGTTCTCGCAACGTTCGACTGACTGTTACAGACCGAACTAGCAAAAGTACCAGCAGCTTTTGAATTTTGATAGCTATTTTTATCTTATAGTAAAGACAGTCGATTCCCTAATGATACTTTTGCTTTGGTCTATTTGTCATATTGATTTCGTCGCCTTTTAAAGGCGACAGTCATACACGGATTCGAATCTACTGAGGGGAACAATCGTGTATTCGTAATAGCTTCGTGGGTAGCGTATTTAGCTGCTTACTGTAGAAGCACGTGGTGGCCTAGGATCGAATCCATGCGCGGACAAACGATTCGTTTCGTGGTGGAAGCCAGATGTCTGATGCAGCGTCTAACGGCTCTGCTGGACAGAAGACTCGAAACACTTAGGTCAACCAATTGGACTCTAAATGCACTCCTTTACTGAACTTAGCGTTTTTATGTATCACCAGAAGAATATGTCGCATCGATAAAATCGTCATAACATAGGCGACAGCGAACATCAACAAAGAGCTGTTTTCGTAGGAACGTATATGATGTCGTCTAGTTTCAACAAATGTAGAAAACAGCACAAGTAACTTTTTGAGAAATTTAATTCCTAAAACGACGAGAATTGATTGATTGAAAGCTGTTAAAGTTCAGACAATATTCACTTTTTACTTCGGCCAAAACCTCAAGTGCATAGAGTAAAGTAGAGACAGGAGCACACGATTGATGTAGCTTACCAAAATTTTTAGACGCAATGAAGCAAAATAGACCAGCGAAAACGAAGGCTCTCAAAAAATGAGAAAATATGAATAAAGCCATGTTCCAAACTAAACTGCTACCACTAAAAGCTGTAGCGGCTACTACCGGTTACGTGTTTTACAACGTATGTATATATAGTACCGTAATAACGTATGCTATATAATACGCCGAGCTGGTCTTGAAATGGCCAATTTCTAAGACTTAACAAACAGCGACTACAAAAAGCAAACAAAAACTGTCTGCAGGAAAAGCCTTAGTCGACCGTGCGCCAGGTTAGATCACATTAACGTTAAATGGATGGGGAACTGGATACCTAGAGATCTACTTTAAGGCTTCGCTAAAGCTGAATGCTCGAGCATGGTAAAGGTCTGAAAATTTCGAGCTTTCAGAAAAAGCGGACGATTGTTCGCAAAGGGCTTCAGACTTCGAAGAGGAACGGACATAATTCTATAAAAGAAGAAACCGTTTTTCTAAAAGGGGCAACACATACGGTGGCACTCGGGGGCTGTATTATGCTTTGTTTATTCGTGTTCACGCAAAAGCGGTCTGAATATACATAACTACGCTATAAGCGACTTTTTCAATATTTTTTACTTCCGTCTTAAATATGAGCTATGGACCCGCTAGTAAAGAAGCGGTAAAGACCAAATCGCGATTTTAAAACCACCGCTGATGACTCCAGCTATAATATAACCTGCTTGTAACGACCTAATTTTATTTAAGTCATTTCACACAGTACCCAAGCTAAGACTCGTGTAACGTAAACCTATACGTCAGGTGCTACTATTAAATCATACTAAAAAAGAAAAAGGTTTGCTCATCAGAAAATCAACAGAAGCGGACACTTTTAGGCAAGTACACTTGCCTAATGGCTTACTATTCGGACATCGCTGATGACTCTCTAGACGCCTTCTGTTCTTCGAAGTTGAAAAATATTTTAAATGAATAAATAATGTTTTAGTTAAACGAGAAGAGTGATACGTATTTCGTTCCTTATCTGGTGCTTCACCTTCAATATCGCACTTTGCGCAAACGTAACGCTCATTCCGTTAAACGTCGAAGCAGTCAACTGTTGTTTAAGATATGAAATATCTTTTGTAAAAACTCGTCTGTCTATGCGGCTACATTCAATCTTCAATCAACTTTAGACTGCACAAAACGCGAGCATATCGTCCATGGCGGATCATCTCTGGCTCTCATAGCGATGAGAACCTTAAAAAGTAGTTTAGAGATGATATGGTTGCCCATAACCCTATAATACTCGCTTGGCGCCATTGGCGAGAAGACCTCGTGTGAGAAAAACGTTCCTGTGGCCTATTAATAGTGAAAACATCATTACTTTAGAGAACGGTATCATACTACTGTAAAGTTTTCCGGTCAAGCTAATATGTGTTGGAGGTACTTTCTTTCAAAATAGATATGGTAGTGCCGGTAAAGGCAGTGGATGCTGGGTGGCGTTTCGGCCAGATTTTATGTGTAGTAACGCCGGATAATACCGGCATACGGGGGGTGATATTCCAATGAATAATAATAGGATAAGTACGCTGATAGCAACAACGATAGATGTAGGGAAGTCGTAAAAAGATAACGATGAAGTAAACGAACGAAACTTGTAAATATATATGTGAGTATTCCCTTTTGTATCTTATTTCATACAGTTTGTTCTATAACGTTAGGGTATCATGCATAGAGCTTATTCCAAAACAAACATCGATTGCCAGCGGGGTAAATGTTCGATAAATTGTCTAACTTGACTACAGAGTCAAGTAGAATTCGGGAACGACCAAAAAAAACTACTAATTATAGTTATAGAGAATAGGTACATTTTCGAAAAATATTGGTACGTTTTCAGGTATAGTGTACTACCAATGATTTTTCTAACATCGCCATTTTTAAAAATATTGTCAAACGCCTTGAGAGCTTCTGCCACAATTAAAATTCCAAAACGTGCACACCATAAAAAATATCTACATATATGTAATGTTGCTTGAATAGAAATTTTAGTACGGAGCCGGCACTGGCTCAGTATAGGGAAGCGAAATAAAAACGTTCATATTACTTCGACCGGTTTAAGTAGATATACGCTTTTTTATTTACAGATAGCTGCAGCTATTTACAGATAGTTTTTCGTGCTATTCATTTGGAGCGATATAGCCCATTTTCATTGGATTATATTTTTCAGGCCATGCAGCTATTTTCTGGCGCCAGTGATTGTAGGTATTCTAAACGCATTCTGGCTAGCTATACAAAAAGTCACTGGGCACATCCAGACGCAATTTGACCTCGGAGTTTTCATCCCTTTCACTGCGAAACGTTGTCCATTACAAAAATAAGCGTTACGTCTTTAAATTTAGTGTGCCGAATATCAGCTCGACTTGGGACGTACAGGACCCCATTTAGCCATTCTTCTGTCTATCATTAAAGGTTCAAGTTTTTGTGAAGGTGCTCAAAATATTTCTTAATTGGGGGAAAGCTTTGTGCAGATGGAAAGCCTGGGTGGAAAACTTTCGCTATACGGTAAAGTAAAAAGGGTTATAATTGGAGCACGACACAATAGAGTATTGTTCATGAGCAAAATTTCCGGTGCAATTACAGATGCCTGCGCATCCGTATAATAGTACGAAACCCTTGACTTTAGCTTTCCTTTTTATTGCGGTGAAAGCAATGGGATTACTAAGCCAAATTGAATCTGTTTGAATCCTATTGCACACCCATCATAATTAATTTCTCATTGTCTAATGATATTGAGTAAATAAGAAAAGAGGATTACGTGAAGTACCCTAAGATAAGGTGTTAGTTATAGAATGAGGCCTACCCGTACGAGCATAGTTGTACCACTGGCGACAATTTTCGAATATGTTTGTTACATAACTAATTATTATTATTATAAGAAGAAGACTAACTGAATTAAGTTGCGGCAACTTTTGCCATATAATAGAGACGACGATGGAAAGAAAAATACGCATCGCTGTGGCTTGTCATTTGTGTTGTTTTATGTCTTATTCGTATAAAAATTTTTTAAAGAATTGGCGTCTCCTTGAAAACTCACCGACATCCTGATTTTGTGGTTGTTGCTGTCGATGGGCCAAACACTCATCAGGTCGTCGTCGTCGTCATCATCGTCAACATCGTCATTTTTACTGTCCACTATGTTTTCCTTGCCTCCGTTAGTGTTTGCCGTGTCGCCATAATCAGACGCCGACATCGATGCTTCTGTGGCTGATTCTCTTCGTGTTTGTTGAAGATTAATTTCTATCTGATCGTTGCCAGCCGTCGTAGAAGCGGCAAAATCAGCGGTGGCATCAGCAAAATGCAACTTCCTACGACGTTGGCGCGTCTCTGGGCTGCGTCGGTTTCGATGACGCCTCTCCTTTATCGAAAACCCACCTTCACTGTCATCTTTAGCAGTTTTACCATGTCGACCAGGCGTGTTGACATCACTGGGCTCAGCAGAATTCGGCCCGTGCCGAGGCCCGGCGCTTATAAATCGCTGTTTTTGAAATGCTTCAACAACCTTTTCGGTAGACGATTCCAATCCTTCAAAGTCATCTACCACACTGTTGCCCACGCGGCCGTTTCGTTCGACGGCGCGAAACCGACGGCTACTGAAAGTATATGGAGATATATCGTTCCTTTCGAGCAGCAGAAGTTCGTGATCAGTAGATTTCGCTATGTGGCTTATATAGAGGTCAATTGCAAACAGCCCGTATAGCACGGCCACAAGGAGATATATTCGCAAGTGCGATGGCTTGCAGTGGTTTTCTCCACAGCAGGATGACTGCTGCGAACAGATCGATTTAGTGGCTCCCGAAATTGTAATATCCTGCAGGGATAACCTTTGTCGCTCGTCTTGGCCCCTTGCCAGTACCGCATCTGGAGCAACCATTTTCCCTGTGATCTACAATTGAGCCCTATACATGCACAAATACACGTACAATAATAATAATCGTCTTATTTAATCGTCATTCACGTTCACCTTATTCACTACAACGGATACAATGTATTTAAACTAAAAAAAAAAATCTTAATCCAGTTAGCCTGTCAACACTGTCTAATCTGTGCATCACTGAAGCATCGAGGACAACAGGAAACACGTGTTTATGTCAATTCCTCATATCTGATAGCACATTCATAGATATTCTAATCATTCAAAGGTGTCGAATCGACTTCGTATGTATTTGTGAACCACTTTATCGTGTTATATACTAGAAAATATGAACGCATAACGACTTTGGTCGAAATCCACAGAGTAGAGCACACCTTAGCGCCATATAGATGCCAATTGACGTAGACCCCCGTCCACCTCTGATTCAACTCTAACGCGCGATAGCACTCACAAGTCTCGCTCCGAAGCGAGATCGGACGCATTTCCCTTTCCTTCAATGATGTGAGGGTAATAGGAAAGATTCTGAAGTATCCCTTCTCCTATCTGAGCTATCTTCAGACTAAGTATATTCTCGTTTCTGACAGAGAGATATTCGTCCATAGACACAATGGCTCTGAGGTGTATTTCACACTGAAAAATACACATAACGTAGCGATATATACAAGTATACTATTCCAGTTTATATCTACATAATTAAATAAACAGTAATGTTGATATATAATTTAATATGTTGATGCGGGATTAAAAGCGTAGATTACTTTATATATCTAACAGTATTAAATTGTATTATTTAATTATTTTCGGTTATATACCATTTCCAGTATATGGATTCGACAAATGTGGTCTGAAATTTGTTGCGAGATGTGTCGCGTGTGCCAAGCCTACGTACTTATTAAGAAGGTCCGAAGTTTTCTGACTTCAAAATTTTACATAGATAATATGTGTTGGGATATGTGCCACGGATACACAGAATGTTAACAGGACAACCCTAGAATATCTGCAGTTCCAGCGATAAACCCTTGTGTCCTAGTTGTACAAAGCAATACTTCATTATATCGTACATTACCTGAGGCTTATCTTCATTAATAATGAAAAAAAAGCTCTACGTTAAATGATTTGTTCATATAATTTGTGTAAAATTAAAGAAGATTATACCTTTGCACATTGCCAGCGTCTTCTTGGGTCTAGGATATACACAGAATATTTAAATAGCTATATAAGTGTAACTTTTTTAATTAGAGTGGGTTTTGCTGAAAGGCCAGTAAGCACTTCATGTATACTCAGCCATTTCGGCGTTTGTTGTTCTGATTGTAATAAAATCTGACCGTGAAGTATATTGCAACTACTGCTACTATTGCGGTGCGAGAAAGCATATTGTAGCTATTAGATTGTGTCGAGTCATTTTAGGACTAGGCAATGGGTTCTAAAACATTTCAGAGAATCTGAAGAAGAGTGGCCCATTTCATCTGGCGAGACGATAGCATCTGTTTTACTCAATTAAACTTGATATGCCCATAAAGCAGAATCGTTATCGGATAGAGATCCGTTGCCAAGCATTTTCTTTCGACTGCCTTATTATAAACTGGAAGACGGACTTGGCAGACATGCTCGGTAGCTGTGGCATGTCAGATGCTTAGGCAAATCTTCAGAGTGGCGCCATGACATTTTCAAGGGGTACTGCCACTGCGTTGTACGTATTTCACTATGCAGTATTCAAAAGTAAAAACATATTAAAGCGCACAGGTTCTCTTATCTATCTTCAAGCTGAAAGAAAGATACGATTGTAATTCACAATAGGAATCGCTATGAGATATGGGCCATCAGCATATGAAACGTTAGCGAATTGATGAACGTTAAACAGCTGAAATTTTGTGGGGTTAACCGTTATGAACAAACCTCTATATGGATATAGTACATGTCAGCTTGTCAATTGAATTAGTATTCGATCTCACGAATTCATTTATTCAAGATGAGCTTTTTTTTTCCAACCAAAATTGCCGGGGAGGAAAATACGTTAAGCGCTGACTATTAGTTACGTATCTCGCTGTTAATTTATACATTTAACAGATATAAGGGACCTTTATTCGGAGTGAGACTTTTCTGTTCGTGCGATTTAGATGCGTTCAATCGTGCACAATCCAGATTCTCGATGGCGACAGGTTTCTTGGCAGTGTTTGTTTTTTGCGTAGCCAAAATGTCACATAATGTTAATTTGATGATTGTCTGAAACAATAATTTGGTCCATTTTTAGCTTTGTCTTAGTGATTGTTCGGCCAAATTCCTCACACGATTTACTTCCGGTTAAGTATTTGTTTGTCTCCTATAGCCCAGTTCGAATAAGTGCCACAAACGAGAATATTCCGAGGAGGTCCGCACATCAGGCGTCACCATGGTAGCGTAGCGAGTAACGTGTGTTACAACGACACATTGTGATTCAGGTTCGAACCCGGGAATAGACAGACTTTGTTTCTTTTCTAATTGACGACGATGGACTCTGAGGGTTCTCATCTAGATGTGTGTGTAAGCCACTAATCTGTCGAAACTGCGAATAGAGCCGGACTGCGTCTTTCTATTACTTAACGAGCCCGAGAAATCGAGGAATAATGGTCTATTGCATAAAAGTGGACAGCTACGGAAGGAGCTTTAATTTGTCGCACGATTCCTGCTGACATCTAAGCTGAAAAGGGTGGCTTTTTGAGGTACGACACGATGGTTGACGGTTGGACAATAGAGCTCTTGATATGTCCTTTGGGTGTACGATGTGTGAAGATGTTAGATGATTACTATAGAAATTTAGTCTATCATTCACAAAGGTGATTGTCCTCTATTTCGGTGCACATATGTACTCCTGACGACAATGGTTTTGGCGACATTCTGTTAGCTAGGGCTATTTCACATCCACTAATATATCGTATGTTCGGTTTGCATAAAACTGAAGGGATTCTTGCTTGTTATTAAAATTTAGCTAGACAAACAGTAGCACGCACGATCCAGATAATCGAGTTTTTGCACTATGTATAAATACAAGGTCTGTTTATAAAGTCGTATTTACCTCAACAACGGTATAGTTTGAGATAAAAAAAAAAAACACGAAAGCATAAATCATCAGTAATTCTAAAGTTCATCTATCATTACGTTCTCGATTTGTTATTAATTCTTTGTTATTGTTTTTAATTTTTCAACATATATTTTTGGAAAGAGTCCCCTGAAACCTATTTTACTGAAGAGATCTCTTAAATAGAAGTTCTACTTTTTTTTTAATGTTCTTCAACGTATCTAATATTTTTAACAGTTTGGCCAATGATTAATAATAATTGTTTCGAAACATTTTCACTACATAAGTGTTACTTTGTAAATTTAAAAAGGCACTAGTAATGCGTAGTAAAATACGTTCTGGAGTTTCGCAGGTTGTAATAAATTTGAAAACCTTCGAAGCGGTTGCTTGAATTAAGATATCTATCGGTTGGAATCGTTTTTAGCCCCATTATCCGTAAAGAAGAAGACAAGTCTCGAATCAAACTGTGATTGCTTAGTGAGCCGCGTGCGAACCTCAAAATAAGTTTTGTCGGATAAGAATATACGAGTTCACTAGTATATAAACCTTGGGCCTTTCCGGCAGACATTTTTTCTTACATCTTATTATTTCCTCACTATGTGCTAAAAAACCAAGCAGGTTTTTTCCAGGATATATATGCTCGCATATTTCTGTTGGCATATTCTAATAAAATTATTGAGAGTTATTGCTGTTACTATGTAGCAGTTTTTTTTTTGCAGGAAGTAAACTTTAGCGTGCATATTCATCTGCTTAGTACTTTCCGACGCTTACAGACAATGATAGTAAAAAGTTAAATGTAATATAAGTATAAAATAAAATTAAAAAAAATAAATAAAAAATAAACATCACTCATATTATGGCTTTCATTTTCATCCTTTATTTTAAATTGTAAAGTACCTTACCTTCTACTGAATGCTTATCCTGAAGAGCAACATTAACAGGATAATGTACTGCGCCATCCAGAAATTTACTTTGGACATTCTTCTGCAATTTTTTTAAGTTTTGCCAGTGCATGGTAGTAAGCTATATGACAGCGCTCGAAATACGCTTCCATACGTCGTGTAATTAATTAATTGGCTAATTAAAATACTAATAACAGTCAATAGACTACGCAACAAACTTGATAATTTGTTTTATTTAGTTAATCTTTATCTGTTAAGTTTTTAGACAAGGCCATTCTATTTCACTCATCGTCAAAACACACTCACTCATAAAATGCTCCAACACGCTGTCCTATATAAGCCTAAGTAGATCGCGTAAGAGAGGTAAGCCTTTTTATTCCTCTAGGAGCAAACAGCTTCTCCTAGAAAATAATAGCGCTGAGATATAAAACTGCGACAGGAAATCTAATTAGTTGTCTCACTAAATGAGAGTTTTAAAAAATAAATATATTCATGTATGGTTCTTTTCCACAAAATATTGGCTTTCTCCATATAACCCCGCTCCTCCTTATAGAATTCGCTATGGATTGAAAATCCACCAGCAAATATTCTTAACGCAACATTTGAAAAAATATCTAATGCATTATATATATATATATATATATATATGCATTTATTATTCGTCATTGCTTTCCACGACCTTTTCCGATTTCTTCTTCTTTTGGCTAAAGGTCTTCAGCTTCGACGTTGCAGAACTCGTCTAGCCAGTCTTCAAAGCCTCCTTTGCTATCTTATATATGATACTTTTACGAATTTTATGTATTCGAAAGTATAATCCGTCAGCACAACAACTGCAAAAGAACCGCCCACTGAGGATCTTGCAATGGAGCTTTAACGAACTTCACAATAAATAGCCCGACGTTGTCGCAAATAGCGGCGACTTTACCTTATCTATTGGATCCTTTCCGTTATACAAACTTTGTTCAGCAGACGCAACTAGACCGTTTGTTCTTCTCACGCATTTGCAGGTGCATAAGACCTTTGCAGTTGACTAAATGCAAGTCATGTTTTTCTTTAAGATGAACATTTTTACGTCGGGCCTAGAAGCATCTCTTTTTCTAATTCACACCGACACGGAGCGACTATTTTTCGCCACCCTTATGCATTCTGTCCAGAAAACCATGATTATAGCTGTATGTTAACCAGCGCCAGGCAAGATGTTACGGATCATTAAGAAACTGTGTTTTCTTGTACACTTTAGGTATTTTGCTTTTTATAATTTTTATAAAGTTTTTATAAGTTATATATAAAGTTTTTAATAGGATTGCATCCATTCTAGATGTTTGATATTGGATTAGTACTCGTAGGTTATCTTCTTCGCCAATTACAGATTGAACTAGTACATTCTTCAAGTTATAAATCGTATCAGTGAAGTTACAAGATGTCCAAGTGGATAATCAGCGGCTTAATGGGTGGGAGAAGCATCCTTGATCAGTATACAGTAGTAAAGAGGTAAGCGAAAAGAAAAAGGGAACGTCAAAAACCGCCCGTGCTTACATAACGAATTAATACTAGTGAATTTTGTAGATAGCAGGATAGATTCGATACCGCAACCACATACATCGTGAAAAGCTTCGAACTAATAAAAATAGTCTTTTTCTGTTTCTTCTTGATACTGTGTAGACGCACTCCTTTCTTCCCTATAAAATTGTTTCGCTTAATCGAAATTATATATTTTTTTTGTAGCTCATTGTTTTTTTTCTAATTAAATTCCTTTGAAACGGTAGTATCCACGTGCTCATCATGAAAGCTTCTCGTCTATAGCGACGGTATGGTTAAAGCAAGTTCTTTGCTAGCAATAGTTATGTAAATACCTCTAGAGTATATTCCGGAAATGATTTGTAAAGTGCCCATGTTATGTTTTTATCTCCCTAATGTTTTTATCATAATTTCACAATAAATGCTTAAAGGAACTCTATACTAAACCAAGAAGTTACTTTAGATTAGGCTAACCCGTTTCTCTGATATACTGACGCCACTTTCTGCGTAATCGATTCGTTCGATATCCCAATTTGACTTCAGCGGTCTAGGTTTGTTGTTTCACTAGAACTTTTCTCGGCTTTTATTTTCACCAGTTGCAAAGCAGAAACTTTGTTACTAATCTAAAGTTGCGTTAATTTTCACTACTATATGAGTTTTTTTTTGCTTCAAAATTCGTTATTTTCCGATGAAACTGTCAGTTCATAGTTGTTTATAGCCAATGATTCTATGTAAATATTTGTTCCGCCAAATTTAGTCTGCTAATGTATTATCGAAGATTTGCACCCGCTAAATGCCTCTGAACAGCCTAATACAAGTGTAGAAGCAGTTCGTCTAAAGTGCTAAATATCACTGAAAGTGTGTTTAAAGATAGCATACTAAAAATGGGAGCTTCCATTTTTTTTCTGAAGCTGAAATGAGAGTCTGTATATCAAGAAGCGATTTTTTTTGCATTTAATGGATCCGCTTTAATGTACGTTGGCCTGCTAAATGTATCTATTAAGAAGCTACATTTTTACTGTACTATTCCAAAAAATATACCCGAAATGAATACGTGCTCTCGCGAAAATATGAATAGCATACTAAAATTAGAAGTTTGTTAGACCCTGGGATCTACTAAAGTAGGAATCGGAAGGCAAAGAAGCGTCCTTCGAGCAGAATATATACCAAAATACTCTTCACGATTAGCGCTGATTGCTTATCATTGTCTTACGGAGTGTTACGCTTCACACAGTAATCTTTTTGAATTATACACCTATGTAGCACCTTCGCAATGCTACAATTTCCTATTTCATTTAATTTCGCATCCGCCTAAATACTAAACCAATTATGCGATTTTTAAGCACAGAAATATTACGTGATCACCAATTACCAAAAGAAGAAAAACAGAAACCCTGTTGCACTGTCTTAGTCTTGAGACATCGTGAATTAGATTGATTTTAATAACATAGGGTAGCTACGTAGGGGTGGCCGCCTGTGGAGTTCGACTAGAAATTGCTACCGATGCAAAGACGAGTATCGTGGTGATATGTGTAATACTAATTAATGAGTGGATTAACTACGTGTTTCAAAAAGAATAAACCTGCGCGTATCTGCATCTTCAGAAGACTAGACTAAAAAAGGGAAGTGATTTAGCCATTTCGCTGAAATGGTATTCGCTGCATAGGTTTTCGAGTATGTCTTTTTCCTGGTTCTCTGAAAAAAGTTGAATTTTTCTGCTACTTCTACTCTTTCTACCCGGAAATTCTGTATCAGTTAAAGATTCATCACTTGAAAGCAGCTCGTGAGCTTTAGCTGCACGTGTCAGTAATACAAAGTTCAGTAAACTTACATGCTATATTAAATAGCATAGTAAACAAGCGTCCAAGATCGAAAACCCTTTTAATTTTCCTAATTAGCCGCAGATAAACCCCCCGCAGAATGCTCACTAACTTATATTGCGCCTTGAGGAAACCCGGAGGTAACTGTAGAGTTAGGCGTTTTTCGCAACAAAGTAAGAAAGCTTATTTCACTTAATGACAATCGCACAAGTTTATTGATCATCATCATCATAGTCAGATATTCCATTATATTACTATTTCTACCTACGTGTTCATTTATTATTGTATGGGTTATATGTACATCAGATTAAATATTTCACAAGTTTTTGAGGCATCTTGAGAGACAACTTCCATTATGGTCATTACGATAATTACTGTAAGTGTGCAATTTCTCTAAAGAAATTAATCGCCATAGGAAACCTCCCCCAACACGCACATTTACAGGTACTGCGTAAACGAAATGGCGCTGTTACTTTTAGATGTACACTTTCTCAAACTAGGAAGGTAATTCAGGCACTTGTACATCAAATGGAATAAGGAAAAATCCCACCAATAAAGTTTATGGTAGCCTACTAGATACACATATGGATTGCACATTTCACTGCCTATCTGATCACTATGCTTGATTTGATCCTGCTAATCACTGTGTGCTAATACTTTTATGCAAAAAAAAAACTATCCAGACCTTAAATCAATCAGGTGTTACAATAGATAACATCAAAATTTTCTATTTAATTTAGCCTGCAAGGTACGCTAGCGATACCCTTACGATAAAAATGATAAAACTAACACTTGTGCACTTGACATATTGAGGCAATCTCTTTTACCATTTACATTATAACTATTGTCGACGCCATTGTCGCATGCTTGTCTCTATCGGAACAACAACTGCTTTTTGACTACTAGCGAATTAATCACAGTAGCGAACGATCATTATTATACCATTGCTCCAATTATGACTATGACAAAAACATTTGTCAACCAAATATGTTCTTAGAAAATCATAGGGTACTTAGGAAATCAAGGGACCGTAGACGTACCATTATAGCTAAGATATTAACAGTTATGTTAATTATTATATCAATTTTGCCCTACACGGTACTGATGATTGCATAAAATGGGGCGTAACTTATTAACGAGGCGCGTTCCGTTACAAGTAAACTTCTCTCGCAACAGCGATTTTGCGTTTCTCACTCATTGCATTCGAAGCGTTCAAAAGCGATTCTAGTCAGAAAATAAACCGAAAAGGTTGGTGTGCGTGTAACGATTTTTTATCGGCGTTATTATTAGTAAACACTTTCGTCGGTAAACGCATCGTCAGAATGAACTTTACGGAAGTTGGATTTTTATAGCGTCATCATTCCGAATGAGCCCTCTATGTTGTCATAATGATGTCCTCTATGTCAACCTCCCATTTATTTTGCCATCTCTGATCCTTTCTAGTTCGCATTACATGAACATTAGCTGTACGAAAGGCGTTTCATGATTTTCTCAGGTTTGTTCAAATGCAGTGCATCTCGTAATGCGAGGATCATCATCTTCAACGACAGCTTTCCATCTAGCCTGACAACGCTAAAAAAAAGGTTCAGCCTGCCATATTTATTTTTTTTTCTTCTTTTTTTTTTAAAGGAAAAATTAAGAACATACCTGCATCAGCACAATAACAAATTATCTAACTGTCAGTTAAATAGTCACCATGCTACTTCACCTGCTATGATCATGATTTCAACTTAGAAATAACTCTCTAAAATACTATAATGATTGTTAATTGAAGTAACGTGCGTTTCTTCTGTCTTAACAATCAAAGTACGCCCCGGTTCACTGTACGAGCTGTCGCTTTCTAAGTGACTAAATGTTCATTTTTTTTTGGGGCAAGTCCGCTGTTAAGACATATGAGATTAATTAGGTTTCTCGTTGTATTTTTTCGGATATGTCACCCAGCTATCGCTAAGGTACGACGGCAACCGCTATACACATTCTAGGATAATTCTGTATGCTTACGCCTTTATTTTTGCTCACTTTTCCTATTGTGATTGACGGAAATATTTTCATCATTGAGGACATCACGGCGCAACATTGTGAGCCAAGCCCTTGTAGTACTGCCTCAGAGCTCAAAGGCCGTTCATAGCCCTATTATGTAATGCAGCCAGAAAATCCTATTTATGTTTTTACCTATAGTTTTTACAGCGGTCGAAAAAAAAACGTTGCCATCTGGGTACTAAGTTAAGGATGGTAGCAAAATGGCGGCCTGGTGACTACTAGCGGATGGATTTGTCAGTCAGACCCGAGCCTTACATTGAACATTGCCTTGCGATATTGTGGCTGCTCCTGCTTTTGATAAGGTGATAAAAAGGAATCAACGTGTGTAGAGCAAAGTAAAAATGGTACTGATGAACGCAAAGGCAAGAGAGCAGGCTTTGGCCTGATCCACCACAGGCCGTTGAGCAGAGTTGATCTCGTTTAATTCCTCTTCGACTGAAAAGCATAAGGGTAATGGTATTAGGCAGCGTGTTTGTACGAAAAATACATCATTTAATCAGTCGAATCAGAAACAAATGTCGACCTCAATATAATAGTGAGATGGCGTTCGTTTCACTTACGGGTCTTGCATGGCTTATAAAAGGTGCGAATAAGCTTTAAGCCTGTCGGCGTTTGCTTTCGTACACTGCCGAGTCCAATTAGATTGCCAAATTCGATGTGCCACCTAAAATATTCAGCCATAAAAGATGTAGACGAGGAATGGCAAAGGAAAAACTGTGTCCAGATTCGTCGGTGACGGAACTCCGAGCAAAGCCATGTTGGATTTACTTGCTTTTAAGCATAAGCGCTTTTACATAAAGCTATTATATATATATATATATATATGACTTCTAAAGAGCCTGACCATTTTAGTGAAATGTATAGAAACGTTCTGATTTTGTTTGCACTATATAGCCACCTACCGATGAGCTTCCGATCCAAAGAAGTGTACCGTCATCTGCGTACATTGTCCACCGAGAATGTCACGCTCCGATTGCCGATCAGACTGTATATAATTAAACGGAAATTAAAAAAATGAAAAAGTAGAGACAGAGCAAGAATGCGAGGTAAAACATTATGCATATAAAGTAAAAGTTTTGTTGCAATATATTACGAAAGTTTGCCTTTCATGTACCTGAATAACCCAGTCGGTTGCGCTCAGAAGTTCCCGCATGTGCGACATAAATTGTCCTGAAGTGAAACCCGGAAATTTACGTACGCTCACATGACGGATTAAGTGGATATCTGGCTTAAGATTAGCGCAACCAAGTTTCTGGCCCGCGCCCTCTTTCCCAAAGATGACTATCGAACGACCAAGGACTGTGGAAATAATCAATTCGGACAATGTTATCAGTAGATATATATATATATATATAAATATCAATATGATTTTGCTAAAGACTCACAAAACTGTTCCCTGACAAAGTTTCTACCAAGAAGCAAAAATTTATTATAGTCAGTTTGGTAGCATGTCTAAACTCCAATCCTAAATTCCAATACTGCGACCTTAATTAAGAGCTCCTATGAACCTTGCAAATTATATGTGTAGAATAAATCTGAGCAAATTTGGTGGCCTATTACTTACTGGTATAAGTAATGTCAAAAAAAGTCATGCATTTCAAACAAATGGTTGACGCCATTGTTGTAAAAGAAACCAATTATTTCAGTTAAGGATTTGTCACTTAACATAGCTGACAATTTCATTAGACTCAGATGACTGAGAAAAACGCAAAACAAGGTTGTCCATTGATTTGCCCATTATTGCTCATTCGAATAACGACTCGTGGAGCGGCATTTGCGTTTGCAGCCCAACGGGCCGTTAAAATCCTTCGCGGGAGTTCAGCGTACCCGAATAGTTTCCAACAAGTGGCAGGTTGGGATCGATAAAAACAGCCCGTCGTCCTTGGCCAACTTCTAGGTGGCCATGTTTCCCCGTCAAATCCCCCATTTCGCAACGTAAAGGGTTTGATGGATTACAATCGGCTTTGTAACCGTCCGATGAAGCAATCGCTAGATAAGGGTTCCACCTAAAAGAAAAAGTACATAGTCATTTCAAAGCATTATTTTCTTTTAAAGAAAGTTCATTTCAAGAAATCATAGTTATTAAACAAATAGAGTGTTCATCATAGTTGGCTATACGTTGGCTTCAGGCATACGCAAGGAGAACTTACGTGAATTTCCTTTACTGATAACGACGTTAATTACCTATATCCAGCAGCGATGCATCGCACATTTTCATTGGGTTCAACGGCGTCATGTCCAACCTGGTTGACGTACACAGCCCACTCGTGGCCACGTGTAAGGTTTCTGTCATATTTTCCAGGATACCTGGGATGCAAAAGTGCCGAATCATCAAACGAAATATCCAGTTACTCAGTTGTTCATAAATTTACTCAGGTTCAGCTTACGATGACCAAACAAAAATATCCCACAAAATAGATATAATTAAAATGCAAAGACTATCCACATATTACTATCGTATAGGCTCAATCAGTTAACCTAAGGTCAACTTCGATGAACGTTTCGCTGCTCGAGCCATCCTTGTATTCGAGCTGTCGAAGTCGCACGAAACCCTGAACAGCGCTCTGCAAATTAGAGTCAACGTTCATATCGTTTAAAACAGGTTAGGTAAAATCTACATGGAACATATGAACGCTTGCTAGTAACCGTCGAGTATGTGTTTTGCATCGGCGTTTACCGTCGACGTTAACAGAGTTTGTACAAAGCTAACGCCTTGGCTGAAATAATAGTAATAAGGGGTGGGTAATAATTGCGCAAGATCGCAAAGCAACGGTGGGGCGTAAGCTTGTCCTAGTTGCACATCTTTCTATTATACTCGTGTTACTTTTGCTGCAAAAAATAGTACTATCATTAGTATCCTACGAAGCTGTAGCTAAAAAATGCATCCATAGAGAGAAGATTTGGAAAGATTTCTTCGATGAAGATTATTTACTTTGGGATCGTCGAAGCTAGCGACAGCAATAAGTTCTCGACCATCTTCACGGCGAATTTCCGGTAGAATAGTCCCGCACGCCCAACGCTGGTTACGTTCTCTTAAGTGAATGACCACGGAGCGGCCAATCACTGAGTTCCTATGTGCATGGATAAAAACAGTGATAACGATAAACCGCAAACGCTAACACGACTTATCTGACCATTAGATGTAAACAAACTCGACGTTAGTGAAGGACTTTCGTCGGAATCGGTTCTCTGCGTTAGGAAGGTTAAGTAGATTTTGTTTGTTACGATAATGGTGATTAGTTCATCTAGTGTCGTTTGAATCAGTTACGATGTTTGTAGGTATTTCCAGATATACCTTCCGTAGAGCTGGAGATTACTATCAAGGAGGGAACTCTGCTCAATATCCTTGTCGTCAAGCGTGCCATATTTGCCTGACAAATCTCCCACCTAAAACAAGTTGGCAAAGATATTATTACGGCTATTTAATAGTCAGTAGACCAATCACTGAAAAGATAAAGTCTAACAACTCTATATATATATATACATAAACGCTATTTTGATAACAAATACTAGATACTTTGTTTCTGCATATACGATCAAGCACACAAATAGCAAATGTTTAGCTTTACGGGTTATTATTAACGCACTTGTGGGGAAAGCAATGGGAGTTGCGCGAATAAGTTAAGATCGTGGAATAAAATTTAGCATTTGACGACTTTCTGGCTATATGTACTATACCTCGTATTGATCGACGGAACCAACTGCAGGAGCGGGTACGAAGCCGGTATCAAGCCCATGCGGATTGAAGTGACCTCGGACAGAATCATCGTTGCATGGAAATGCTGCAATTGATCGAAGTATTGGCTTGCGTTCCGTTTTTAAGATTCCGACTGACGGTATTGTTCATAACGTGCCATGCTCGACTAGTATATGACGCACATAGATAAAACTATCTGCAGGCATTAGCTTTTGCTTTAGACTAATATAGGCGATTCAATTTAAACCAGGCAAAGCTCTTCATAACGCAATCATCGGCTCGATAGCAGATACTGAAAAACAAAAAATAGTTGTACGTACATTTCTCCATTGGTACAGGCAACTGATGGATGTGATAACCAGAAGCATAGCGCTCGAGTCCGATCAGGTCCACGTGAACCTAAAATATAGAAAAAAAAACTAGCTTAAAATCTGAAAATGATCATTTATTTGGTAATCAACAACAGGGCAGACTGACTAAGTACAAGATGACATAAGCTAGGCTCGGTATTTTTTTTTATAATAATAATATTCTAATATGATAATAAAGACCCATCACGTAAACAAGGGTCCTCTGGTATAAGTTTGGGTACTTAATTCTGTCGGTTTTGTTCCTTACCTCGGCAAGATCAAATTCGGACTCCTGCTTGAAGACAATTGTACCAGAAACATTCGATGGAATACCGGCCCCATACGACCAACGACGAACGGCTGCTATCAATGGATGTGTAGGCATAATCGTAGTGCATGCGAGCCGATCACCTCTATGTGGTGGTGCATGATCATCATGAACTACCAAGGATCTATGTGCAATGTATTATATACATATGTTAAGAGACAATATGTAAAATGTTGCACTTTTACAATAACTACTTCTCAGTCATCTCGATCGAATTGTTCTAATTGGAAATAACGCGTGGAATCACTATGGCATTGAAGATTGTTGTCTAACTTAGTGACGTTTTACTGTCAATTTTCAAGTAAGTATAAGTTTCACATCAAGCTTGACTTGAGTTTGTAGTTTAACGGCTGGACTCACTGGAGTTTTGCGAGGCCCACATACATTCTGCAACCGAATGTTTGTCGAAACAATTACAAAAAAAAATTTTGCTAAAAAATCGCTTACCGATGCAGAACACTGTGAGGCCCAGACAAGGGCAAGTTTACGTCTGTGTAGTAGAATTTGTTAAGAATGGCTCCACGCTTGGCGGCAACTGAAATTCGAATACCCGCTTTGGAAGTGAGGTCGCCGACAGCACAACGTAGCGCATTGCCTGGATGACATACCTGTATATTGAAGTTATCTCTATTATTTCGGTTCCTCTTGATTAACCTAAATTCGCGAGCTTTCATTGTATTACATAAAACTTATTATCATTGTATTACTAACTTTACCAGCCTGGTATCGCTTCCTATTTTTCCTATCGCACCTATTTCTTCATTTAACGAAATCACAAAAATCAATTATATATATAGCTGAATGGCAGTGCCAACAATGGTCTGTGGTTACACATGCGCCAATTGACCTTTTCGCGCTGCTTCCGAACTCCGACATCGAAGGGATTATAGTCCTTCCCAGCACTTTCACATCTGCAAAAAGGGCATTACAAATATTGTATGTAGCAACCGTGATATAGTAATAGTAATAATAAATTCCAAGTACCTATCATACAGGGTGTCTTGTGATGTATACGCATTGTAGCTCCAAAAGCTTATTTGTGTCTCCTATGATGCAAGGTTCGTTTTCGTTTTACCCTTTTCGGATACTCAAAGGTCGGCTTAGACTTCCTACTCAAAGAAAGAAACTAACCCAGTTCCTGTACCATAGGATCTGCTTATTTTCGTCTACAAACCGTATAATTTTCTACCAACCTATATAGGTACGCTTACGGGAGCTAATAGAATGTATCAATTAAGCCATTATCCGCCATAATCTTTATTAGTTTCTAAATTTCCTATAGCCTTTTTGAGATTCGGTAGAATATATAGGATTAATTTTATAAATTAACAAACCGCTTTGTCCAGTTGTAGAAATCTCTGCCTGGCGGATCTAAGTGAATATCGAAGCGGTGGCCTTCTGTGCTATTCGCCGTGCCGTCAGCATAGGTTAGCTCTGCCAGCACAGTGGTTTCTGCCCATGGATTATTTATCTGTAGATAAGAAATATACAATATGTTAGATAGTACTGAATAATTTGGAAGCTGCTTCTTCGAGAATGACGCTTAATCAGTTTCGGTTGAATTCTAGTCGCAAATTCAATGTTGGTTATTTCACTATACGACTTTCAGCATAATCCCATATAAAACCAAATAATAGATACAACTCCTTTCTTGCTCCTTCGGGATCCACGCCATGTGACAAATATTGTTTGTAGCATTTTTTTTTGGTGGACCGTTCCTTCAGCACCACAGGATGAATCGTCTATTAATTCCTAGTGGGTAGCGAATGCATGATGCCACAGGTCATGTAAGTTTATTCGATTCCTTAAGATATGACCTAAACATCCGTGAATGATCGTTGGATATAGCAAATGAGAAAATCATTGA
>NW_019213052.1:139317-171550 GCF_002532875.2 Varroa jacobsoni | reverse complement strand
GTCTAGCGTACGAGCGGTAATTACCTCTTGTCTAAAGATGACCCTGCCTACGATAGGGTAAAAGAATGTCGCAACGGCGGTTACCGTCTCTGAGGGATAAGTGATCGATGAACAAATCCATCGGGTTCCATCCACCTAAATAAAATAGATATCAAATAGAGAACGAAACGTGATCGATATGTTCGCGCTCTTGTAACGCTATCCTCTCTTTCTCCCTTTTCCTAGTTTTCTCTGTCCCTACGCTAATCGTAGGGACACAACACTAGCTAGAAGAATAAGTCTGAACAAAGAACAGTTATGTCAAACTGTTGGATTGCATGGAACAAACAAAGGGAAACATGCCCTTATCGAAAACGTTTTGTAGGCTACCTGATGGATGACGAGTGATCTGCCTACGACAGAATTTGTTCCGAAGAGCGGCAGATTGAAGTCGACATACATTGCCTCGTGTGAGTCTCCTCTCGAGCCTTGTACGAGAAATCCGTGCTTGCCAGATAGGTCACCCACCTGGTATTCGTCATTTGTACCTATGTATATACGCATAGAGAAGCACCGAGAGAGAATAGTTTATAATGGTTTGTGGTATGCTCCAATTAGTCGATACAATCTGTCAATACAATTAACAGCAAGAATGTTCGCTGAGATAGTGCGTACCGAAACCAGGAAGCGGGCTTTTATTTCTATCGACATTGTACGGATTGAAGTTGTCGCCTACAGCGGCAATGGAGCATCGTTCGGAACCTGATCCGAGACGAGAAGCAGCGACTGGAAACTCGTGTACGTGGTACGCACCACCTCGACCTCGTAGACCTAAAAAAGTATATTCGATAGAGAAGCACATCTGTTTGTCGACTTACATAAAAATCTGTGGTGTGGTCGTATTATACAGGTGTCATATGAAATGGATTCTATCTGCTTTAGGTGCCTCTCAAGAACGATCAAATTATATCTATTATAACACGATACTCACTTGTAATCATTATCACTATTGCTACTACCTTCATTAGTGGGTACCGTCATCCAGGACCCATTATTATTATTGCATGGTAGCATAAAAAAAACGAAAAAGCTCGCTAGCCGTAACTGTACTATGTGGCAGTTTCAAAATAGCAAGGGGTGCAATACACCGAAGGCCCACACGAAGCTCTATGAAGTTCACCACATTAGTAAATATGCTGACCTTGTAGTTGAATTTTTACAATAGTTGGGTCCATTTTGTAACGCTGTTCCATTTGGACTGTGCCTCGAACACCGTCGGAGTCGAAATACGTTAGTACCTTTATATATACACGCACATATATATTTATACCGTTATTAGCTGCCTGTATATATACATTAGAAGTATACAATTTGATTAAGGTCGAAATAGTGGTAAATATTGTTAATATAATATGACAGGATTTGTTTCGTTCTTAAAAAACTTTTTACGGTTACCATACATGTTCAAAAAGAATATGAATGAAATGATACGAAAAAAAAACAATGATTGCGCATCCCTGATAGGTTTTGAAAGAAAGCTGAACTTAATCGGTGCCTAGTATCTGCACGTTTGATTTTTTTTAATTGAAATAAATAACAAAAAAAAATCAAATGTAACGTATCATGCACTACTGAAATAAATTTGAAGTGAATGGACATACCTTGCGTGGGCTGACGAGGGATATTTTGGAACAGGCCATGATACGAAATGGGTTTGCTTTTTCGTACACGGCAAGATACATAGAACGGTAACCATCAAGGTGACTAAGCGCGAGACTTGTGTCGATGTAGAGTTTTTTCGAATACCTGAATAATATGAAGAAATAAGATGACGTATATTTGCAAATACAACTCCAACAATTAAGCGTCACCTAAATATAAACTTCTCCCTTTTTCCTAACGGCAAAAAATCTTCAGCTCAACCCTCAAGGCGGTACTTTAAGTAACATGCACCCGAATTTTTTGCTTTCATAACCAAACAAGCGAGACCTGTAATCCGTACTAATTGCTTTTTCTCTTAAAGTGTATCGGATTTTCGTTGGTGGTGATTGTAGGTCGGTAGATCTTTTCAAAGAGTCAGTTTTTCGACCTGTGGGTCACTATGATACAGCGGAGGCTGACAGTTGCACATTGTCCACACAATGTCTAGTCGGAACTGTCACAAAAAAACTCGTAGCGAAATGAACGCACAAACTTTATCACTATTGAGCTAATATATTGTAGAATCATTACGTTACATATATTGTTACCATTATTAAATAAGAAACATTTCTAATACCTGCAACATTTGAAACAACTTGGAGTAAAGCTATTATCAATTATACCAGATTGTATTAAAATGATTATGTGTGATATTCATTTTTTTTTTAACTGGGCTAGATATTCATTATTCTATCTCTACTTTTGTCACGGCTTCCACTCTGGATGACACCCTTTAAAGGAGAAATACAATTTTATTACTGTTGCGTTTTCCAATTGGTGCAAGCACGCTACCAATCCAGGAGCATCTGACCGACGTGGAGTATGTCCGATATTTCATTTTGTGGCGAAATGATCGTCTATTTTCTGCTGAAATTAGTGCCGTGTCGAAGACGAACCAGGACAAATGCAAGGTACTGCGTAAAGGCCAACAACCTTATATATTTAAATATATTTAAACGACGACGACAACGTCGACAAGTGCGGTCTGCACTCGTCGACGTTGTCGCCGTCGGAGGTGTCGGCATTAGATCTGGCGACAGTTGTGAAAAAAAAAAGAAACAGAAAGAATCCGAACTTGTTCTTTATGCGAATTAGAAAGGAAAAGGCAAAAAGTGTCGACATTTAGGATGCGGGCCTTAAAATGATTCTATGAGGCGTTTCAATATCTCTTGTGCGTTAATTGAGCAAAATTCAACAATGGTAGGCTTTGATTTGTTTTTCCTCTATTCGTCCGGATCACTTAAACAAGCTAACAAACGTCTTAGCCTACATGATCTAAGAATATTGCATATCGTAAGCCCTTAGAGTGTTGTGTATAGTTTCAATATTATTATTATAACATTTAGTGGAAATCATTGGAGCAAAACCGTTGAGGTACCAGCGGTTTTTTCATTTATTATTTAACGAAGGCCCTTACTAATTACGTCATTTACTCTGTTAAACACTGCGCATTACATAATACCTTGCTAGGTATTATCTAAGCTAAGCTAACACAAATACTCTCTTTCATAAACTTTGTGTGGTAGTGAGACTTGGAGAAGCCGCGATCCTCAGGTCTTAACTAATTAAAGCCTGACATAACAATGTTTACTCTACCGCCGTACAATTATCACAGTCTCTAACGGCTTTTGCGACAGCATAATAAGGATGATAACGATACGATCCCTGCGCTTAACTGCTTTCGACGATACTTTTTTTGCCGCTCACAAACCCTTGTGATTCTTCATTTTCACTACGCTATCCTCATAAAAAGAGCAATGGATACATTTTTTTTTCTTCTAAAATCTTCGTGTATCGACCTCTTTCGTTTGAGTGTCGTTGTCCGTTAACTCCTTGAATATGGAAGGCATTTAAGAGCCGTATAGGAGAGGCCTACGTATTTGAGTCTAAAACGAATCAATAAATGATCTGCAGCATATTCGAGTACCAGTGAATAGTAAATTTTTTTTTCGGCACACTCGACGTCGCCTTACGTCTTACTGCTTCTATCAGTCCTATGCAGTCATCAGTGCGGTCTCGACGCTCTTGGAGTAAGTGCGCCCTCATCAAGCGTCCGAGCACCGAAATCGTCAACTCCACATAGACATAATGCGTTTATGACAGCACAGACTGTGAATATGGTCAGCTACATAGGAGCTTATATCTTATATAATATCAATAGCAGATACAAACGACAGCGTTACTTCACGTTTTGACAGGTACTATTCATCAACGTCGTCATCTTTCCAATTACTGTTTCATACCGTTTTATGCATTATCTATATTTCTTTTTCGGTGTCTTGTTTTTCATTCTTTAACGCGCTGAGGGGAGTTATTCAGGAGCGTCATCACGACTGCCATTACCAGTTCATTATGATCATCCTCATCGCCGTAAGCGCCGGTGTGACCCTCTGTAGCTGTAGACGGCAGACAGTGTCACAATACATTAGTCGAAATTGAACGAAAGCATCTTAAGCACGCTTGGCCACATTGTGACACATAGTGATAAAGTTCGAATGATTTTTGATCCTGTCACGGCAGTCATTTTGCTAATATAAGTTCGCTTAATGTCTCATTGTTGATGCAGCTAACGAGTCCGGTTCGGTCTGCGCCTCAACGTTCAGCCAATCAACCAGCTAGAAGACGTTCACCGACGTGAATAGTATACGGTCAGACATTGCTATCAGCTCAAATTGTTGTAGGATTCTCCTTGACTAGACGGGGTAGTTTGTTTGAAAGACGAGTTGAAGACACTGCAACAGAGATGCTATTGGAACTACCCAGACACCAGCATACATTTCCTTCCTTTTCTGATGGTAGTTTGAGTACTGGCAACAGTAAACATACACAGAACATGTTTAGATACCCAGATTGCACAAAAAGGGACAAAACAAAAACTTCCTCTATCTACATTGGTCGTGCAGCACGTGCCATTAACGAGAGACCTCGAGGAGTGACCCCAGATCTCTTTCAGCCAGAGACCTGCTTGTCCAATCCGTCGGCATACGACTAGATATATAAGAGTATATAAGACATTCTGTGACATATATTGGAGAAAAACCCTCGATTGAATTATCGGACGCAACGCGAGAAAGGGAGTAAAACTTCGATTGGTAAGAAAAATATTTTTTTCGGAGAAAAATGCTCAGTTTAAAATTATATGTATCAAAATTGCTTCTTTTACTCAAACATATGTGAAATTTGATATGTGTGAACTTGGTAAAGTATTAATGCTATTCCTTTCAATAATGTTAGTCTTTCATTTTTTTATCTCTAGGGCAATACGATTGCGACATAGATCTGAGCATGCGTATTCCAACACGTCCAGATCTCCCGATAATCTTCCTATATTTATTTAGGTAAATATATCATGTCAACACGGAAACTTAATACAGTTCATCACTTGCATTGCACATTTTGATAGGAACAGAAGAGAACAATAGACGTGGGAAGAATTGGCACTGACAAACATTTTCAACCTTAATTCTTACCGAAAACCTTCGGATTATATTTCGGATATTTTTATTCCCACTGATCTCTTTCAAGTGTCCTGAAATCCTGAATCGATTTCGTCATGTGGATGCAACTATAGGAATGCACAATATCGGTTAAGAACGTCTATCTTCACGTATGTGAAGCCATTTCTACATATGCACATTGTTTAGACTTTACATTTATACGCGGATTAAGCGGCTGCTGTAATTCGTTCCTGCTGATTTGTAGCGTTCGTAGGAATAGCCGCTATTATTGATGACACACGAACTTTCAGTACGATCGAAAGGAGTTACGCCTATTGTTTACGTTCAAAACATGAAATCATTGCTAGATCATGACCTACCTTGAATTGGTTGGCGCGACCGTAATCTCTCCATGCTTGCGGACCATATCGCCCATGCGGCACTTCGAATGCTCTTTGGTAGTGCACGCTTCCTCACCGAATTGTTGGGCACGATTTTCGGGATCGAAGACGATCTGTAGAAAATCGCAACGCTTTTCCGAGCGTTTGGAAGCGTCAGTGTCCAAAATATCCGAGATCAAAATGCGCCAATCGTATCTGAGTACATCAAAACAGTTGCTTATTCTCGTCTCTATCGGTTGCTTTATCTACTAGTAACCAATGGTCCAGGGCAGAAAGAATAAGTTACCGAATAGAATCGTTATCGACATAGTCGTGGTTACTCAGATAATAAATAAACTAGGTAGAAAAGCGTTGAAAGCTTTTGTCGTGACTATAATGTTTTATAGAAGTTAAGCCATTTTTCTTTGAGAAGGTACATCATCAGAGGATGCATAACCAAAGCATTATTACAATGAGCGTCCACGTCAAATTGCGTCCTCCGCATCTACTGCGCTAAAAGCAAGCGGGTAATTGTTATCGAAGCAAATGACAACAGATTATAGAAACGCCAACCATTACAAAATCCAAACTCTTCGGCGGCGCTCGTCAGCTCTATACTAGGGAATGATATTCTATAGATCCTATTCCCTATTCCAAACGAAGGATAAAATCAATATCTGAGGCCATGGCTAGGTTCGAATCCTTCAGATAAATAGACAAGAAAATACTAATAAAAAACAACGTTAATAAGGCAGCCTAGCTTACCTTCCAGCAGGCATATAATCATCTCCGGTATGAAAAAGATTTGTGAAGATGGTCGTTATACCGCTAGTCTGTTCCGACTGTCTAAACACGACTTGACCTAAAATGCATAAAAGGATCTTATAAGAAAATTATTGGTAAACGACAGTATACGGATATTCCTTTTATTTCAATACCGGCACTAATAACGTTGTTTATTATCGTTCGGTGTTGAAGCGCATACCTCATGCAGGGTGGATGAAATCAGTGAACGCCCGTGCCTGAGTTGTTTTTAGAACTTCAATTCCTCTTAGAAGAATATTATATTTTGACAGTCGAGCCTTGAGGACCAGTTATTAAAAAGAAGTCTTTTTTTTTTTTTTTTTTCACACCGCTCACAGCTAGATTCTAGTAAACCAAATTGCGAGCCATATGCGGGCGGAACGAGAGAATCAGTATTCTAAGTGTTGTATCCCAAATATAAAAATAACTCAGAAACGACGGAAACAAACAATGAGCATCTCGTCATTGACAGAACTCAATTTATTTCTTTTGACTGAAATAGTTGATAGACGTTAATGGGCGTCAGCTATCGAATTATTATTACTAAGATGTTGAAACGTCGCCAACATTCTAACTCGTGTCATTATTAAGCAATAGTTTGATGAACTGAAACTACGCGCAGTGGAACACAACACACATCTTATTACATGAGATCAAAAAACATTGGAGCATTCCTCGTCCGATCCAAGGAGTAAACGGAAACACTTGCAGAGGCTGTTACATCAGGCGAGATAATAAGGCTCTTATTCCAATGATAGTTGACCGCTACGATGATATTTACTAATGACTCATTTTTGCCATATTAGACAGGTATCAAATACGGATCGCTAAAAAGTGATAAAATTCAAATCGCTCCTACAACCGCAATGACACTGCTTCGCAGAAAACCAACAGCTAATTTTATTTTACTTATTATACATCGTCAAATTCTTACATATTTCTGCTGGCACTATCGACCATAATGATATTTGATAAAGAAAAAAATGACCCAGCCGAAATAATCGCGTCAAAACTCCTAAGAACCAAATGATGAAGCAATACCCTTCAGTGTAATGGCAAAACAATCAATGGGGATAGCATGTTTGACTTTTGAGAAGTTCCGTAACTTCGATTCAAGATCGCACTTGAACCATTTTTCCCAGAGTCGAAAAAATCTACCAGCTCAGAGCCAGGTCTCAACAAATGTTCTAGTATTATCATCTAACGCTCTATGGTATTTATGTAGGCAGGATGTTATTATATGTCTTTATGTTTCTATTCTATGTACTATATTCTATGGACTACTAGAATTCGAGATTACTGTTACTTAGTGAGGTGTTAAAATTAAAGGGAAAATGCCTACGATCATTAGATAGTATTTGTAAAAAACCATAGCGTTCAAAATTTTGCTTAGGTCAACGTCGGAGACAGTATATACGAACCCGCTTGCTGGAAACGTGCATAATTAAATTCCGCCAATATTTTCTATAATATTTCAATCTATCCCGTTTTCATTTTACATGTTTGTCTATTTAGCAAGTTCCCTTATTCGCTATATAATCACATGACCTTTTGCACACATGATAATGTATTTGTTTATCTATATACTTTAAATAATGCAAGCAAATCAATTATTACAATGACTCCTTATTGCCCTTTGGCCATCTCTTGCCTGGTAACGATTACGCCGTTCTATCTGCTCATAGTTACAATAATGGCTGTACTGCCGCCGCCTACCGGCTCCTTCTGACGCGGTCGCTGTGACAGTCTCTGTTATCTAACCTCTTTGAAAATGATCGACCACGAGATTGATATTGATGATTTTGCTTTCTATCTACCAACCTCAGCTTAGGGCGGTCGGGACGAGCTTAGTAGAAGTGAGCATGTAAAGCGATAGTTGGTTGTCATTTACTTTTTGTTTGAGATATTTACTTATTTGAACCGATGTGATTGATAAGCATTGCTTTCTTATAAATAAATTAATAATATTTGTAGGTTATCTAGATAGCAACTCTTTGAACAGTGTACATTGACTTGCATCAATCACGAACGTTTTACGCGTGAGGTAACTATACAAAAGTCGACTTTAAATTAGCATGATTCGCAGTGAGCTAGAGAGGAACTGAAGGTTACCTATAGCGCAGTACTACGTTCCTATTTTACGGTACATGTTTGCTGAAATGAAAGCGGCGATCGAGAAAAATTGCCGCTATAAATAAGAACTATACGGATTTATCAATAGAAAATTATCCCGGAAAAAATGACGCCGCTAAATGTTTAATTAAAAGTGGTCTTTTTCCCTTGAAATATAAGGCTCTATTTGACAAGTAATATTTTTTGCTAACGGCCAAATTATCTCGACATTACAGTCTTAGTATAAATCTCTTACAGGTGTTCGTGTCAGTTAGCTTAGTGAGGGGGATTTTTGCACGTTAATTTGTAATGAAATAAAATCTATGCTCAAAGTCCAGTCTATCTAGATAAACTTGCATAGGATATTTAAAAAAAATTTACGCACCACGCGTTCTAGTAATAGGTTGAAAGTCGACCGGACCGAAGGGACATAGCTAGACCAATTGGTTTGGATAGACAGTGATCATACAAAAATCGTACTGCCGTTGAATCTGCTACATGTGATTCTCAGCTAAAAGAGAAAGCAGTAGGGTAAACGGCATCCAATTGAAGAATAGGTAAAAATACACCAAAGTTAGTATCACAACGGACAGTTCTCAAAAAAGTTAAATTACCAATCACTGGAATCTATCGTTTACTGTAAAAGAAGGCTCTTTCCTTCTAATAATAATAATAACTTTATTGACAAATTCCAAACATAAGGCAGCGTCAATTTGTATGTGCCTCATAGAATTGGAACTTGAGAAGTTCGACTAAAAGTTTTTCAAACGTTAACAGATGTTTTTTCTTTGGCGTTTTTTGCCCTGCCAAGGTAAACACTTGTCCGTGACACGTTCAAAGCAATTCTAATATATTATAGTTGTCAATAGAATGGCGAAAAGTATAATAGCAGCCATAAACAAAAATCATATAGACGCTCCGTGTTTTTGAGCTAGAGGTTAGGTCATAATGAAATCTAAGAAGACGACTGTAACTTTACGTTTAAAAATTCTAGTAGTCTCTTGTAATCCCGTCAATTTCGAATTTATTTTAACCTCGAATGGGGCCAATGTCGGCTCCTTTAAGATGGTTGGGCTCAACCATTTTCAGAGTTAAAGTGTAACATTAATGACAATTTTAATAAGCAACTGATAGTTCATAGGCCCACATTTCGCTTACATCGTACGGCATGTCGCCGCTAGCGCAAGTTTATTCCGGTGGTAGATAGACACCTCATTACACGTATATTCCGACCCATTTCGTAGTAACGTAATCGATTGCTTACCAGCTACGGGCGTGTGGAAGACAGCCTCCGCAGTTCGAATGCCCGAATCATCTTGTACATTGCCGCAAGCCCGCAGGTCCCTCTGATAAGAAAATAGATAGGTTCAATCGAAATGAGCTCATTTTAAAACTGATTAGCTGGACGATCAAAGCTATGTCTAAAGATCATTGAGAGTTAATTTATCCAATAACTCTGTTATTGCTGGCAAGATGTAGTCGTGCGCTCATAATGAAATTGAGTTTCTGATTCTTCTTGCAGTTACCTGGGACGAATCTGTAGCTCGAAGCAGTAGAGCCCTTCCCCAAATTGAATTTGGTCCTTCTAGCTCGATGTCCTGATCGTAAAAGACCACCTCAGACATGTTGTTTGGAGGTCCTACGTCCAAGATGCCATGACGCCGACCGAGGTCATGCCGCCTAGAGGCAATCAAATCATACAGACAATTAATAACTATAATGGTAATAATAGTTCAGTTATCTCTGACACGACGCCGTAGTGCAGTCGCTTTTTATAAAAAAAAATGTAAGTAACTTGAAAAGTGTGTAGCTTCCAAACAGATGAGCTGTACGAATTTAGTGTGACACAACACTGACGGGATGCTGAATTAGCTATTGCGATGGTATCCTAAAAGTGCTTAATTACATCTTTTCTAGAACTGAATCTCATGTCAAAAAGTTATGCTGACAGAATATATTGCAATGACTGTGCTCGCATTCTGTGCCCTACCTTTTTTTGATATATTTTTGTTAATAAAGTTGGAGCACCTGGTCAACACCGCGTGTGAGCATACGATATACATATTAATATATTGGGAACTCTGAACGAATAGCTGGTCGTAACCATTTAGAAGTTGTCAAGAAATATTACGTAGACGGAACACCCTCTGGCCTGCACATGTACAGGCCACAACGCAGAAGCTTACGCGAATATTTGCTTTAATATTTCGCGTCACTTGGTGTGCACATGGTTCTGTATAGAGAAATGTCAATCATTGCTCAATACAGTATTACCCCTGAATTTAACTGCTTTTCCCCTGGAAAAAGCGGTTGGAAGAAATCTGGTGGATTAATCGCAATACTTGCACCCCACGCCGAAACCGAAATGCGACCGCGTTAATCGCCTTTCTATTTTTTCACTCTCGTTTTCATTCCTTTAAATTCGACCGCAATAATCTCTCGATTGCTATACTATTAGGCAGTTTGTGCATCTCACTGTTGTACAGAGATAATATACTGTGCTCGTCTGGATAGTAACGTTACGCGACGTTGTCGTCTCCGCGCATATCGCTTGTTTATTGTCTCCTTCTTCGAATTGTCCGTAACGGGCAGCCCAAAGGGTCCTAAAAGCCTTCGGACACACAGACGATATATTCCTGAAGGCACAAGATTGACTTGGCAGAAATTGCGCGCTTGTGACAGGTACTAATCAGCAGCATCGGTAACTGTTGTGATCGGATTATATAGCTACAGTAGCCGCACGACCCCTCATTCATCACCCGCGACAATCGATCACGGATTTCGGTACTGATAACATTTGCGCGTTGTCTGGATCGACGCAGCGCTTTTGTATCAATATGTGTTGTTATACATATTAAGCACGTCTTCTGGTATAGACCGTTCACTAACAATGGTAACTCAATGGTAAAGTGCTATCAATTATTTAACAAACAACGGCGATCGACGTTACGTTGGTTTGCTTCTAACCCGAACTACATACCCGTACCATTAGAGGCAGCGTAGTACGTAACTAACAAGCTCATTCAAATCTTAGCAACAGGAAAAATTATTACCTGATATTAATAATAAAAAATTATTTTATTCAAATTGCAAGCAGATGAATAAAGCTGATAAGTAGCAGTTGCTTCAATGAATAAATGTGATAACCATTAAAACTTTAAATGATAATTAGACGAGCCACTCAACCTACCTTGCTCACTAAGACAAAAAAAAAGCTTCTGTTGAAGAGAATTGTCTCGGATCTACAATTTAGATAAAACCGGCCATGTTATTTTCTTCCAGCGTGCTTTCTTTTAAAAAAAAATGGGCCGCTGGCCTGGTATCCCGGTATCTGTGAAGCTACCATATGATTATATTAAAAGTTCTATTTACGTTCCTCTTTACATTATCCCTTTTTACTATATATTTTTCTTATATATATTTGTGACTTTTTATTCTACTATATGTAGTTTATATTTTAGAGGATTAGGTCCTACAGTCCACAAGTCGCAAGTGGCAGGACTCAATGTAAGCGCCTATTCAAATACTCGCAGCTATTCCGACTGACCTGGGTAACTATGTATTTTAAATCGCTATGATAGCATTTGTTATTGTCTTTGACAAAAAACGTACGTCCGTCCAAGTTCGCTGGTGGCGCAAGGCTGCTTCTGGTCGAGAAACACAGGAAACTCATGCAAAAACCACGAATATCTGAAACGATTGAAATGAATTATATAAAATTACAATTAATCATACTCCTTTATTTACCTCAGTGAAATAACATTAACAATACTGTAATGTATGCATAAAATACACGAAATTTGTCAGCGGCTTTGCTAAATCGTCACATGTATAATGGGGCTTCACCCAATTCTTAATATGCTTAGTCGTTATAAAGTAGTATACATTATGAAGATTGTGATGATACAGATAGCTGCAAATTTCGAGCAGGCTTGTAGAGCTATCCATTAGCTAGACCTCGGTCACAAGACATTGGTCGTGGCAAATGCCGATTGAGATATCAATAATAGCCGCTGATTTAGCTCTGTTTTTAACTATAAACATCGATACCTGACTTATCCATTGAGGACTTCGTCTAGTACATAAAAACACATAGACATAATGGCATATTTTACACATCTTGACCTACATGGATTACATTGCCAAAACAGTGAACTATTGAGAAGCTAGCTATAGCAACATGTTATGAAGAGTATTCTACTTGGCATTTATCATCAGGCCTCACCTCGCGTGTCTCGCCTCTTCGCCGGCGGTCATAAGATGTACGGTAACTGTTATGTTTCGTGTATTCCGCGGATCCTTTTGTTCGAATCGAACGTGACCTTTTACGCCGCCCATATTGACAGGCACATACATTGATAGCAGCTGTAGCGCTGGGCCCTGACAATGCAGAAATTCAGGAATATATCAGATCAGACTGTATCAATACGTTAACGCTTACAGGTCAATATCGTGATTTCACAACGCACGGAAACGTCAAACCAGCACAAACGTGTTGTAGTTAGGTCAAAAAAGGCCAAAGTAGAAACGCGCTTGCCACTTATGATTAATTATTTCCGATTCAGGGATCGCTCAGTACAGACTTCCTTTTCGTCCTTGATTGGCCTGGAGTATTTCCTGCTTAGAATCAATTATTTCCTCTGAATTTAATAAAAGGAGTATGGAAGATGCACATGCAGTTAATTTTGTGCGTTTTTAGACTAAGTTTTTATCTTTGATGCTTATTTTTCTCCAATACAAGAGTGGGTTTTACGTTCACATTTTTTCTTTTCGTAGGATTTTTAAAGCTACCATCTTTACATACATGCTGTTGTTGCGCCAACGTTGATCGACCCGTTAGAAGCAACGGGAGGAGGCATGTTGTCAGCAACAAGTGAAGCTTATGCCCTGTAAAAAGATGAACAATATGAAATAGTTACAACAACGCTCATATATTGCAATGTTCAGTATGGATATCTCTGTTACACGATTACTTGCGCATAATAATCAGCCCTTGAACGACGACTTGCTTGCATGCTAAAAAAATTCGATATTCTTCCAGCGTATATTTGGAATAGTAAATGTCCATATATTATCGACCTGTGTATGCTGACCAAATACTGACGCTTGGGAAAGCACCATGTTATCATATATACGTAAACGCCATAAAATCTCCATATTGAAACCAACGTGATTTGTCGTTCGCTTTCCAAATTTGCTTACATTGACATATTAACCGTACACCTTCGCAGGTTCATCAATTAAGCCTGATTTCGACACCTAGATAATGACGCCAATAGTGACTTCCGCCCATTTGCGGAGTATAGAGGAGTTCCTATAATTAAAACAGACAGACCCCTCAACCGTATGTACATAGTACGTAAATCACACCTTATCATCATTTATACCTAGACGGGAGGAAAGACTTGCGCAAGAAGGAAAGACTTGCGGATCCGAAGAAAAAGCAGCTGTCCTGTCATGGCAATAGAAATAGAAAAAAAAAAAATAATCAAATTAACACATTGATTCATAACCACAACAGGGGTTCCATCGTCTGCCTGTTTGTCTGTACTACCGTCAATAACCAGATTGTTCCTTTCCGTGTGGACAACGTTGTAGTACTCCGTAAGCGCTGAATGCTACCAACTAGTTGTGTCAGTACCGCCAGCTGCCGTCATAATTAGCTAATTGACCTCTTTCAGTGATGTATATAGATAATGAGAACACTGAAAATTACCAGCTATTGCATTAGTTAAAGCTGAAGAAATAACAATCGATCGGTCGGCCCGATATAGAAAGTGTAGTGTAAAATACTTGCCGTTTTTATACTCATCTGCAAAGATGTATCCGAAGGAGAATCACCCTGAACAACACATCCTGTACGTTGTTAGAATAGGTGGCAGATTTCACAATTAGCTCACACACAAGCACATCTGTCTGTTTCGTACTAGATATGTATATTTATGGATCCTCATCTTTTACGCAACTCATTCATGTTGCTCTTGCTTATGGGGCCTACGTTTTTTTCTGCCACAGAAAAGAAATGATGACGCATACGGCGGGAGTGATGGTTCCGACGGGCAGTATTGTTCTGGCGACAGTCTCCACCTCAAACCCACCTCACCCGAATACACCCCATAGCGCGCTCGTAAAACCCAAATAAATCTTTCTGTCTACAATTTTTGTGTTACGCCTTCGTACTGAAAATGTTGGATTTATGCCCGAAACACAAGAATAAAGTACGATTTTCTGTTATGCTCATCTTCTTATTAATCGCTTTCCGTGTTTAAGTTGTCATCTATTTTTCTATCTGTGTACGTGAGTATATGTACGTTTATTTGCCCATGTTTTCACCTTGCGGACTTTGTACCCTGCAGCCCTGGCCAACTCAGTAAACTGTTTTTCCGATATTCATCGCGCTGCATTTCGCCGGTAGCGGCTCGCCGCATTAAAAGTGGTATTTTTTTGGAAAACAACGACGACTTCAACAAAATAATTCCGTCCCTCCTGTCTAGGCTTGATGATTCAAGCTAACTGATTTGCTGCGGGTCGCAGCGCTGATAGTGGTGGCGGGCCACGACAGTCGCCGTGCCTCACGGTTTACCGTCGTTTCGTACGTTTTCGCTTTCTTTCTTTCTTGCACGTTCTGTTCGTTTTCATGCGGTATTGCTTTCGTTTTTCGACTGCAGCAACGCCACGCGTCTGCGTGCAGCGACGCCATCGGTAAAAGTACTTCTGTAGATAGCGATGTGTTAACAGAAGAGATTATTGTCTTTTGCGGGCTTTACCTGCACAGAATATCGCTATTAATCGCCATATTCCACCCTATGCAGCAGCTGACTGTATAGATCAACAATGACTGCAACACGAGCATTAGCAAGATCTAGTTGTCCCGTCCAATAGACTTTATTCTGTCATCCGGAGCAATTCGATCGGGTTCGTAAAAGATCGCCAGTGCTAACAAATGAACAACATAAAGCATTTCGTTCGACGAAAATCTCCCACAGAATTGACCTGACATAAAAGGCCATATAAATGCGAGAGGCAAAGATCTGAATATAACGAGCTCATATATGTGTACACGTATGTCACAACCGTGACTCGATCTGCTTCTTTCAACGTTGAGTCTTGGAAGAGGACTCGTAAATGACAACTGCAGAGAGATGATATTAGAAAAACAACCCATTTGAATTTACGTGAATACTTTATCAAATTTTTATCATTTTTGGTTTTTACACCTTAAAGCAGGCGACCAATGCGACTGTCACTAGCAGATATTTATTCAGATTATTTTCGTCCTTTAGATATATATAAGTATAAAGTTTAACTACTGCGAGATTATTAAAAAGAGATGAAGACCACAGTCGACAAAGTCGTGAAGATAGCAACTGATGAAAATGAATTGAGAAATATTATTGTAGAGGATCCAGCTGGTAGAGCAGGCGGATTAGACGAACAAGACTGTCTTCATAATATCACTGGATTTGTTTTTCGACATTCAACTCAACATTTAGGATTTAATGTGTATCCATGGAAAGGTAATAAGTATTCAATTCGACAAATGTTTACTAAATTATTCGTACCTTATCTTACAAGCGGGACCCCTCCCTCGCTATTTTTCTCGCGATTCTAAGAGGAACATGTCAAATATTTGAGCTTCAGATGGTTTAGTCAGCACATTGTGAGGCTAGGATCTCAGCCTAAGAAAACAAAGTCATTGGGTTTAATCTGCAAATAGCTCAAGTTAAAGTATTCAAGGCGTAAGAAGTTGTCTGTATTCAGCGTCTTGTATATTTACACAGCTTCTCGATCATCCGTTTATTTATCGCAGTTTCGCTAGTCTTATCTTTTGCTTTTTTCGACTTTGTTAAACATTTTACGTTTGGATGACTACAAATGCTTACCATGACTAACGCTTCGGATTCCCCAGAAACTTTAAATCCCTGCCAAATAAATCTGTTTGACATCTGTATCTCAAATGGTTGCACTATGGTACCTTACAAAGATCTAAGAAATATTTTCTATCTGAATCTGGATGAGAAACAAAAAAAACATAAACATAGAAAGCAGGTTGAGAATAACTATTAATATTACAATGATTATTTTTGCCACCATTGTTTCTCGTTGTGTTTGCTGCTACCGCTCTCGTAAGCCTTCTCCGTTGCGCATGCGCATTAGACAATATGTACGCATAATTTCAAAAAACAACTGGAAACAAAAATAGAGGCAGATTTACAAGTCGCCCTTTATTGATTTTCGCTCATTTCGTATCCATTTACTTGAGCACTGCTTTAAGAGACGACAAATATGACCGCATAAAATATAGATTTTATGCGGGCGAACACTTCGATCTAATAGACGGTTATCTGGAAATAAGATGGGGGTATGAGAAGCGAAATGCAAAAGGGCTCAGTGCTTGATGAAATGATGGCCGAACAACAAACGAAATGGGGAAAGTATAGAGGGGTGATGAAACTATAAACGAGTACTCCGTCTCGAACGACGACAGGTACAAACGAGTGAGCGCGGCTGTTACCGATAATGGTGCCTCTGCGAACTGTGACACGCTGATATTTCTCTCTTCTGCATAGGATCTGTCGTCAGACGCGCCGCACGCAGGTGTAAATCATCAGACACGTTACTGACCTTCGCCAACTGTGGAGACCTAATTCTTCTATTTTATACCGATCAACAATAGCGATCGTTGGCTGTTGCTTTGCTTCCGTCACGAAAGGATTAGAAATTGTGATTCGGGAAAAGTGCTCCATTCCGTGAAAAAGCGATAATATTCATGTGGTCACCAGGAAAATACGAAGATGACATGTTTTCGAAGCGATAGAGTCGAAGGACACGAGTTTTTCTGAGAATTCGTCGACTCATTAAAAATCGTGTCATAAGTCTTATGACGAGAGAGCCACTTCCATTGGCTGGCTTGAAGTGTATGAAAACATGGTCCATGGATTGACAATGGCTGGTAGCATATCTGACAGTGCACTATAATCATTCGCCATGCTATAACCATAGTGGTCTATATTGACTCTTTGATCTCTATACGGTGCAGCTCTGTTTATATTGAAATAAAGATAAAAAAAAAAAAAAAAAAAAAAAAGGTTTTCACCGATAGAAATGTGGTATAGTACGTCTGATTCGTTTTAGCTGGAGTGTTAACCTTTTACTTCGCTCAATTTTTCTTCTTTAGTCAAACAACTGACATAATATTTAGGATTAAAAATACAGCAGAGTTTGATAAAGATGATACGTTGTTTAGGACAAAATGACTAGGTTCCTCGCTGCAGTGCGTGACTCACAGTATCGGCTATATGAACATTAAAATGCAGGCACAAACTCCTGTTTTTTTCCATCGGAATATGGCGAAAATCTTCAATGACTTTGGCGCCGGTCGTTCCAATTGAGATTATTGTTCCGATTAAGTATTTTCAAACAAAAATACATTCGAAGATTATTCAGAAAGCTATACATGTATACTGAGAAAAGATACATCTGGATGATTACTGAACAGTTTAGGTGCTGCTGCTCCTGTCAATACAATTACGGCAAAACGATAATTATTCGTTGTGTTATATATTCCTGAGAAAGAAAGTTCAGAATATCGAAAAGAGCTGTTTAGAAGAGGTTTTAGCTTCTATTCCTTCATCTGCATCTTATCCACCCGTATGATTAACTTTAGGTTATCTCACCGCATTCATCAGTGTACGTTAACTACCTGAAGCACAACCCCTGCATATTTTTTGTTTACCTAATGCGCCTAAAAAAAGCCAATCACTGTCTAACACGTTATTGCATAACCTGATTGTGACCTCCAGAAAAATTGAAAGTTTACGTTGTTTCTCGCATGTCACAGTACAACAAAGGTCCAGTAACCATTACCTAACGACATCTGGCCAACGTAATTATTTCTCATTGGCTTGTCTTGATTAGGAATTATTGTTACGTGAGTGTTATGTTTGTGTGCTATAGTGTTTGATATTCCCAGCGTTCTAATAGCCCAGAAAGGATAACAAACAAAAGATCTGCATTCTATTACAAGTCACTTATCTTTTTTCGCGTAATTTCAATGTTTGCAGTATACCACTGTCTGCATATAAATAATAATTCTGTTGAAACCACCATTTCTAGACCGGTAATTTTGGATTTCCTAAGACGGGCAGAGTGAACCAGTGTCTGAATCGTTCAATTGGCGTCATCCCTGAACGACTTTGCCGACTTAAAAGCGGGCTGGGAACCGTCTATCGCTTGTGCAATCAGTCGTTTGCTACGCTAAGTGTAAACGTACTTACCGTAGAATTGACCGAAAGAACTTTTCTAGGGTGTTTTTTTTAGTTATCATTTCGGTCTATCTGTATTCTATCGCATACTAGTTGCTCTATGCCCAAACCTGACAACGATTATAGCATCGCTTATAATTGTAACTGTGCCTTTCTTTCTGCATATGGAGTTATGTGTTGATTTTTGTCATAAATGACCCACAATCAAATCGATCGCCTATAATAGACGTTTTGATGCAATACCAATTGCAGGGGAAACGTATTTTTCGTGAGGCCGAAATACAAAGGACGACCGTTGTCATCCAACTGAGCATTTACTCGTTTGACAAAGGTCACTTGCGCGGCTGTACATACAGTAAACGGGCTAACGAAATTTCATGGCCATTACTAGTAATTATTAGTAGATTTAATAATATATTTAAGTTTGTATGTGCTATATATATATGGGGCGGTTACAGAAATTCGAATAGTCCAGTTTGCTTCGAACCTCCTAGAGCGATCGATGAGACTCGAATTACTTACTGAAGCATATAATGTAAGCGGCCCTTTCGATAAGCGACATTAGTCCCGCAGCTTTTACACTAGTGGCAACATTTTAATTATATATTGATTCTTGCCTAACTACGCTAATAAAATAAAGCATTTTTTTATGAAATCTTTATAATATATGATATAATATAATAAATATATGATTATTTCGTTACGGAACTATATTGTTCACCTGCCTCTAATCTGCGATAGAGAAAATGAAAACCTGCTACTTAAAACTTATCCTTCCTGTTGACATGGCGCCCTACCGAGCCCAACCGCTACTGTGTACTACAATTTCGAATAATTTTCATTCGAGTGCTTAAAATAAGGACAAATGAGAATCTCAGAGCCCAGTGGCCTTACTCTTCCGCCGTTTGAACGAATACATTCAAATGCCAGATTGCGATTTGAAAACAAGTTCATGCCGTTTTGAGGGTGAATGTACATACCTGATAGCCTAGTAGTAAGGCGTCCGAGAATTATTAAATCTATTTTTCAGCAGCATCATTAATTTACCATTACTGCTATCATAACTATAATATCCAAACGCATAAAATTCGTCCCTCAGGTGTACCGTGGAGTAACAAATTATTTAAGCATTTTTTCGATAGGTGTTTTTCCAAGGTTAGAATATTTTTGTCATCAATGTCCCGTCACAGTTTTGTTATCACCACGTTACCATGAGAAATATCAAGAAAACTGCATAATTAGGGCGTTAGTATCTTGCACACATAAATGTATGACACATAGGCTCCGATATTCACACCCAGAAAGACAGCGAATAGTTAGAGCTTTATAGAAGTAGAGAGCCATCATCATTTCCAGAAATTAACCCGAAAAAGGACAGTTTTACCGAGGGGCGACCGGATCCTGCTCTTTGTCATGCCACGATAAATGCTAATAGCGACACTCTCATTGTTCCGATTATATACAATAGATTAGCAGTATTCGTGGTGCGGCCTACGCCTGAAAGAAACCTAAGGCCAGCAAAAGCAAGGTGAAATAATGTCAGCTGAAATACATAAAATAAACTGTGTCAATCAGCCGTCTTTCTGTGTAAATCTCATAGCGAATAGCGTTATTATATCAAGCTAAGCTAATAGAATAAATGTCTTGGTTGACAGGAAACACTTTTAAACTGCTTTAAAACCATTATTTATTAATCTTGTCGTCCCCCTTAAACACGCACAATAATCGGTTTTATTTTTCGAAATTGTTCTACGTAATGTTCGAGAAACAGCTTCCGATTTAGTGTCGACCAACCTTTGCTTTTTAATTTAAGCGAACCGATTTGAGACAGCAGGGTAGTCAAACACTTTTGGGTGCCAGTGTCTTTTATACCGCTCAGCTATGACTACGTTTTCGCTAAATATACTTATATTGTTCCCTGCTTGCGTATGCTTCTATGCAGTGTGAAGCAGCGGTCGTGGCAGCGTCAGTATAGCAGATATTTTCGATCGTATCAACATTTTCAAGCAATGAAGGTAAACCCCACTCTTATTCGGTATTGTTTAAAAAAAACATAGTGACTAAAAGGCTGATTTGCGTATCAGGCCGGAGATGTTAATACTGAACGCAACTCACTACTTCTCTCAGCATTTCGCTAATGAGAATCGTCGTCGGATTTTACTGCAGATGGTAGGGTTATTATTCCGAGGCCATCTGCGTCGCTGCGACGTGCATTTCAGAGACTTGAACGATGCCTAACACGGCATAGCTTCCTCCGGAAATATTAACAACAGCCGTTGTTTGCCGTGCACGTATCCAGTCATGCCAACGAAGACGTCCTCGCTGTAGCTTCGTGTGATACTTTAATAACAAAACGAGTGACAAAAAAACTTTCCCCGCACCCAACGTTACGTCCGTCAGTCCCCATAGAAACCCCTCCGTCGCAGTTAACAGACAGTGGCTGTTAGCGCTACGTTAACGCTAAACGCAGCATCGCCCCCTGTCTGCTTCCTTTCCTCGTCAACTTCACCGGTGCTATTGTTATATCCGCCTTTTGGTAACTACAACAGCGCATCAGTTAGTTTGAATGTCGTTAGCTAGGCGTCGTTGTATTGTCAGCAATATTAATTCATATCAAGAGTATGTACGGCCGTAGCAACAATGAGCTATAGTAACAATGCGAGGAGATGGGCGGAACTCACGCAAATGGGAATTACTTTTGCTTAGCCACCGATACCGTGAAGTAGTGACGGTTGTTTTTAACGTTACCATGTCTCTTCCGCTCGTAACAATATTGCACGAATTAAATCGACGCCGGTATACAATGTATATAAAGGGAAAACTGGACTGTTTATCGATTTGTGGGTCGGGCCAACGGTAACTGCAATAATCACATTCAAATGTTGTTCAGATACCAAATTGCCAGAGAATTGATTGCATGACCATTCAGTCATGAAGTCGTGCATTTTTCGTTCTAGCAATAATAGTCGTTGTAGTTATACTCGTAGCTTTTACTTTCTAGATAGAAAAATTAGCACGACTGGAAGCATTGCGTTTAGCTGCTAGACGCTGGCGGCAACAAAAAGCAATGACAACAATGACGGTAATAACAACAACAGCTACAACAAGCGCAGCATCAATAACAACAACGACAGACATGGCTGAAAGCACAGAAAGAAGCTGAAACATTAAAAAAAAAATAGCTGACTCTTTTGTTGGCAGAAGCCAGCAGCTCAACTGTCGATGAACTCGGGGCTGACGCTGGATGCCGCGGATCTTGCTACTATTGTGCCATATATACAATGTATGTACACACACATTGGCACATGCATATATGTTCAAAAAAACCCCACATATATGATAAGGGAAACAACGATGAGAAATTTGTTATTCGATTTATTATCTGGAGACATAAGCGGGCATAATACTAACAGAAACTGCAGCAGCTACAGTCGTGATGAAACAATAAGCCAAGTAGATGGATAAATCGACTCCAGACAGCAACAAAGATAGAATACGATATTATGATGAACTTATAAAGTATGGGTGACTTGTCGTGTTTTATCGCGCCCCTACTTTTGAAAGTAGTTACTCCTATTTCTTGCTAAAATAAATCCCATAACTTCTCTAATATAGCAGTTAAAATAATGTTTGTATTCATATATCTCTTTACCTTGCATTTCCTTAGCTTCCATATTTCGAGTTTTATGTCCGGTATCGTCTTTGAACATCCCATTAGACGGCCAGCTCCCAGCACGAAACGAAATGTGTCCATGCCCGGGTTCCAGCCAAGGCCACAACGTATCCCTAAGGTTAGTAGGCAAATACGTTACCCACCAAACTATCCTTATCCCTAATACACCAAAATTCTGCATAGCCTATCTAACGATGAAAACTGAAGACTGACGTGTTCGAAACAAAAAAAAAACAACCCTTTTATTGGTAGAAGGCTAGAAGAGGATGTACATTGTGGGAGCATGATGCATATAATGAATTCATAATTGACGTAAGTCGCTGGTCATGCCTTTCTATTGGAACCCCTTTCAAGGCCTGTACATTTTATGGTATCGGCTAAATGCTGACAAGATACACGTGGGTCCGTTAGACAGAGGTATTGCCAGGACAAGTTAACCTAAGCCACTCGAACGGTGAGCGTTGTTGTGCCAGAGGCCGCTTCACATTTGTAAGGCAAAACCAGCCTTGTAGGGGCTCATTTTAACAAACCTCGAAAATTGTAAATCTATGATAACGAATTAAAGTTCGATTTGGCACGCTGTCCTTTATATCCTCTCTAATCAGGCGCCTGGCTACCACTATACAGAATGTGGTAGCCGCTGCGCCTGATGCAAAGCACTACAGAACGAATCCTAAGACTTTCTGTCCATCGGTCGTCCACCTTAGTCGTCTATCATAATTTTCACTTATGTACTATTTTCTAGTATTTAAATTACATTATGTTACATCTAGATCAACAAATGTTAGAATAACAAACTTTGATTAATAAGGGACTAGGATTATAATAGAATTTAAATTAACGTCGACAATCCCATGGATTGACTCTCTTAAAACGTCTACCTTATATGTATGGCACTGATCGAAATCCAAGCGATAAACGAACGCTGGAATAAAGTAATCATTGGCTTGTTTTGAGGTGGGTCAATACAAATAAACAACGAGAAATCTTTTGTGATTTAATTAATAACATGAAATAAGTCGTTTCATCAAAAAGGCTTGCCGGAAGAATTCTTTATCGGACGTATTGTTTGGCAGATGTTCAAAAAGCGCTGTTATAACATCTTCAGCTCGTCAATAAACAATAGATCAAGCATACGACAGTGACTGATAAAAACGGGAGGTGTCGGAGCTGTGTTAAAGGAAAGGCGATGATGTAAATATACAGAAAACGAACCATCCAATCCATTTATTATTAAATAATGTAGAACTTGGCTCCAAACGAAACTATCTAAAGGCAAACTCAAAAGAAGTGAGAGAAGAAGCGATAATTAATATCGATTTTCTTCGAGATACAATCCAATTTTTGTCAACGGCGGTCTCATCATACAAAAATTGACAACTTTTTACTTTTTTTTGGAACACTAATGACGCTTCTGCGCCAAAACAAGATTCGTATCTAGACAAATGACAAAAATCTAGACAAACGAAGGGCTCGAACTCCAATTGGTCCCCGATTCTGCGGCAGTACTATCGCACACAAAGCAGATTTCGGAACAAAACGCCTCTGTCTCATCACAACTTCCGATAATGCCACTTATCTCTCTGGCAGATCATTGCTAATTCACACATTTATTAATCTATTATTTTCGTAAACATCTATACGGATACGAGCTATTCGTACGTGGCCATCGTATGCTTTTGGGCCGATTGTTTAATTTGAAAATGTTTTCGACAGGTTTATCAACAAAGTTCCGTGTTAATTATTTTTTGCGACCGCCAATAAAAAGCTGCTTTGATTAAGCGCTTGGTATGTTAAGGTAATGGTAGTCATGAAATTTGTCGGTAGGTGATGTTTAGCGAAGTCGCAGTGTTCGTATTTTTCCTTCGAGATGACAGCACCGTACTGTCTATTGTATTAAAGTAGCATGTCTTCGACCATATTCTTGACCTATCTCTGAAATTTCCGTCCGCTCAATCCGTTGAAAGCGTAAAGTCTATAGACAAAACACTGACGCTGTGAGCGGCCGGAGCAATAGATGTCAATCTGCGGCCAAAGTATTATGGATACATTAGAAACCGAAATAGCTATCGAATCTTTTATAAGAAGTAGCTCACCGCACAATAAAGCATTTCCAAACAGACGCTGACATACAGAATCGAACCTGGCATCATTTTCCCAATTCCGACGATTTGGCGGCTGGAGAGGATAACGACCACATTAGCAACACGAGTCAATATTAACACTCAGCGGAAAATCGCGGCGCAACTGTATGACAGAAATAGTATAGAACAATACAAATCGTTGCCTCTGATGGTATAAATAGTACAATGACATTGGAAGCCGTCTTCTATGTGCATATAAAAGCATGATAATATAATTACAACGTCAATGCAATATATTCTACCACTTTTAGACACGGTTATTAAAGCAGCTTGTAAATGTGTATGAAAAACAATTTAATCGTGATAGATTGATGTCAATTACGACAATCGCATATAGAGAGTTTTGCATTTCAAACTAGTCCAGCATTTTGAGAGATCAAGGACGGATGTTTACCTCCATATTAAAGTTGGCTACACTCGTTAGATTCTACTCAGACCTAAATATCGTAGCAGTATGGCGATATTATATAGAGATACAGCTGACCCAGAGCAGACCCTCCCAAAATGATCTCTCTCTACAAACGACCGACTTGAAGTCAGTGCCAAACTTTAATCTAATCAAGATATTTGAATAGGAAGTTCGTTTCTCACTAATGTAGATGTTGACCCTAGGTTCATTCTAGGAGAATGTATCCCATAGGAGTTGTATTCATTTTTGTTTCGATCGGCATACTCGCATTACGCTGCTTTTAAGGTACGCCGCATCTTGTTGATAGACAATGGTAAGTAACTCTACGGCAAGATCTACGCTGTTACTGCGGTTTCAGGAAAAATAAAAAAGCCTCCCAATGAAAATCAATTTCATATACGTCACATTCGTCTAGCGTGGCAATAACATATCCTTTCCCGTAAGATAAATAAAGAAAGATTAACTGAAAATGTTGACAAAAACCGCGCACTTTATCTTGGCCGTTATTACCAGTTAGAGGAATAAATTTTTACAGACAATTTACACTACTTTTTATGAATGGTATTATAATTAACAAATATATGAGTTTTAGTTGTAAAATTTCATTGAAATTGAGCTTAGAATACCATTTGTTGATGTTGAGTAACGAATCTTTATCAACAGGCTTCAGAGTGTAATGGATCATTTGTTGTAGCATTCTTAGAAGAGCAAATTTTGCGCAACATATATACATTGGGGCATATTTGCTCTTCTTATATCTGGCTTATTCAGTTAGAACTTGCATTTATTGTATAAAACTTTATTCTAATTACAACTACCTGTACTATGTTATAGCATTGTTGTGCTAATGGCTTCACTCTTATTCGTTTCGGTGTGCGTTATGTAATAATAACAATATACGTTACTAAAAATATATAAGGTAAATATAATCATGACGAGCTTTTTTTTATAACACAGAGCGTTGCTTACAGAGTTGATCATTTCATTAACTTCGGTCCTACAGTCATTATCTACGAACGGATCCAGTGCAGAAATCAGAAAATACGTCTATTTATCTAAAAACAATACGCCGCCAGCATCAGCATCAACAAAAGCTGGAGAGACGTGACACAGCACGCACATATATATACACACAGACCAAGCAGACTGTTTCTTTGCATTGACGTTTGAAATAACAAAAAACAGAGGACCTACGGCGCTGATGACGTGCGCGGTTCCCCACGAAAGAAAATAATGTGAACCCCTCTGTTTAGAACAATAACCACTACAAAAGTTACTCCTCAACAAAGATCTACTAGGCCTTGAGCTAAAACAGACTTCCGCGAAACATTGTCGTGAAGAGGCTTCCTCAAAATACTAAGCTTATAATATAGCACGATTCGGCAAACATCCGTAAGAGTGAAGTTTGTATAGGCGTATTTTGACGTCTTCCCATCGTAAAAACAAAGATAGTTTTCAACGCGCAGTCAACTCTAGCCATCATTAAATGTCTGCTGTTAACTAGCGATGCATCCGTTTGATTCATATAGACACATAAGACAGTTCTATTCGTCACTGACGGATGACACAGCATCCAGGGGACGCATGACTATAAAGCGTGACTGGCCCGCTGAACAAGCGGGAACGTGCGAACAAAGAATTCAATAAATGTATATATCATGATTACACAAGTGCCAGAATCCATATACATATAAGCACCTGGTGCTGGCTTTTCTTAAGAAAAAAGAAGCTTTCTGGGTGACTAAAACTGCTGAAGATTCCGCGCAGGGCGTGTAGACGCCATATTGTAATTAAATGCGCATTGAGGTAATTGTTAGTTGAAAACTTTCAAAGATCAAACTAAAAGTTAGTTTGGCCGAGCTAATTAAGACAATACAAGTCCAAAAAATTGTAACAGCTCGTTATTTCCTCTTACAATGTTAGTTGATTGATTCTGTAACAAAAAAAAACTACCACAGTACCATACGAATCTTGATTCTCATAATAAATCATCACCTAAGGTCGTATGAAAACAAAGGTTTATTAGAATCAAACTTTTAGATATTCTTTGAAAGAACCTCAACATTTCCCTACCTTTTTTTTTAAAGTAACTGAGCCGAGAACCCTGTCATAACAGGAATGCCTTTAATTAGCATTTTTACGCATATCGCAATAGGCATTGTGCAACCATTATACACTTTGTGCCGGATGAACGAGCAGTAATACAGAGCTGGCGCGTAGTAATATCGCTACCGTTACAAGTTCAGAAAGCTATCTGCTTACCCATCTGTTTGTCCTGTAATCACCACTTTCTTTTCTGTTTTTAATGCTATGTTCATGTTCAATGAATCAATTTTTTGATATATTTTTTAATGCCGTCGACAGACAAATGGATATAATGGATTGAGTCTTAATGAAACACCAACTAACGGGTTCTGCACGCTCACACCCATTCATGGCATTGTGTTGATCATGTTATCCTCTTATTTCAACGCGATCATTATTCATACTTGACATTCTGATACAAACAAACTGTTACTTTCCTTTATTTTTTACCCGTTCGTTTCAGCGCTCTGCCAGCTTCTGGATAGCCATATACTTACCCTTCGCGTTCCCATAGGTAATTTCTCTATCTATGGTTTCTCAGAGTAAGTCGATAGTGGCATATGCTTGTCTGACAGTTGCCATTTTAGAGGCATGGAAAGCCCCGTAATCACACGGATTTACATCAGAGGAATAAGCGGGTTGAAGCCAACGACGGACACTTTTTTGCTCAAACGAGTAAGTACCTGAGGCATGACGGTAGGGTCCGATCCTGTCATCAAACAACCAGGTGTGCTTTCAATTACCAGTGCAAAGGTTCATGAGTCTCTGGACGAACTCGCATTGCGGCTGCAAATATTTATTTTCGGCAACTTACTCGTAGTATCAGATGCCCCTGATATCCATCGCATGCACCACCTACAACTCCCTACGTCTCGAACCTGCCACCGTACCTAATTTCTGTCCAGAGCTATGCCTTCTCGCTTGCTCCTTCTCCAGCTTATAGCAGAGACCGAACTGTGAGTTGTCTATGATAAACGTGTATTAATTGAAACTCCGCAAATTCACCGTATGTATTTTCGTCCAGCCTGGAGTCGATTCAGGGAAACCCATAACAAGCCATGCAAAGCAACGGACAAGAATGACTAGCGTTCCTTGTCTTTAGACGGTTACCAAGCAGTTGTAAGTCTAATATATTTCGTTTTTGCAAAACTTAGCTAATTAATAGAATTGAAACATTACCAAAATTATTTTTTACATAGCTATACATATCGTTGTTGCACGTATTTCTACATATAGTAAGAAGCATCCGAAGACAAGACTCATTTCCTTCATGGAATATATATATAAGCATGAAGTCGCCAACGGACACAAACATAGTAGTAAGGACGACAACTTTTTAACATTATTGTTAATAAGTTGGCTGATGATGCGCGGCCTCCACAAAAACCAGACACGGCTTTAGCTAAATAATGAAAAAGACGGTGTAGTGTTAAAAAGGCATCATCAAGGCCCATCTACGAAAAAATGGCCACAAAATTGTCAGCCGTTCAGTTTCTGACCTTGTCGTATAAAGTGTTACCACCATCGTCCAGACCCTTCTAAATGATCGCCATACCGACGATGAAAACAACTGAACAATCTACCAGCAAATAAATAGGAAAATGGGTGAAGATACTTAAGTGTATTTTATTTAACTCTGCTACCCTACAATGTCACTACACGACCCAGCCTTTTAGTCGCCGTGATCGAGCTACACACAGTGTACGTATGGAAGCTAACATCGATGCCATTGCTACCAGCAGCAAAAATCGTTCAGAAGCTAACGTTCTATTGCCGTTAACAGCTTCACGGCGCCCGTCAAGTGGCAGTAACGAGTGCTCTTTCGATGCACTCTGATAGTTGTCGGCCCATCCCCAACAGCATAGAGATGAGAATATCGTCACTAATAGCGACATTCGTACGGGTTTTTCTGTCAGACTATCGGCGCATGCGATCCCGTATTAACAACAACACAACAATGACAAAAGCTATTTACTATGCGGGTTTTTTTTCTTTTTTGCCTCACCGCCATTTGGCCGATGTCGATAGGCTATTGCCGGTATTGTCTACATCGTGATCGTGATTACATCTGAAGAAGCCGTGTGTCAACATGTCGTATGAATACCGATGCTGCTAGCACTCACCATTTATGGTAGCAATTGTTGATGACGTAGGTGACCTATTACTACATAAACTTATTAATACTATGTAATAGCAGTGCGATCATCAGTAGTGCAGTGATCCAGTTCCTGGCGCTGTAGCAATAGTAATAACTATACGCTAACGGCAACTTGGGGCTAGACGCAAGGTAGCGCCCACAGAGCAATATCATTACGGTTTGCCGTGGATGTTGACAAGCAGAGGAGCGATAGTAACAACCCTCCTTCTCGCTCGTCTGTTTCACTTCTACATGTGCCTGGGGCATTCGTTTGATCGTGTAGTTAACTCTGAATAGCGATTACGGTGGCGTTCTAGCTAACGGTGTTAACATCTCTGCCTTTATCACGATCTTAAAAGCGATAACAACGCCACTATAGGCTTAGCCAGTTAGGCAGTACAGGCCTTAGTTCAGAACGAGTCGTTAGGTTCTAGGTTAAGTTAAACAGTTGCAGATACCCTACAGTATGGAAAGCGTTGCGGTGGTGTCAACAACAGAAACTAGGGCGCTGCAGATGTACGTTGTAATTGATTACCGTACGATACAAATAACGACAGCGAACAAAAACGATCATCGTTGGCATCGCCGCTCTAACCGTGGCCAGCGTTGCCACACGGTGCGCTGATACCGACAATGACGGTAGAAATATTAGCTTTAGTTGAAAGCCCTTGCTGTTACTGACAATGTTCAGCCAATACGTCGTTTGTTAGCGGCGGTAGAAACAACAGCAAAGACGACACTTGCCATAACCGGGTCCACTTCGGGGGTTACTAGTTGCGATTGCTACAACTGTTAGCGTTACTGATGCTGTTCGCAGTGCGTTGCCATTGGCAAGTAACGGTTGTAACAGCAATGAAAGGTGGGGGAAAAAAGCGGGAGAAGAAAAAGCCCCATGCCGAATGGTGGGAATGGCTAAAGCACAGCGACAACATTGCCGACTCTGACCACACTGACGGCTATAGACCGCTAATGGCCACCACAACAGTGGATATAGCCGCCTGTACGAGGCGTGACGGGTGGAGCGGGACTCGATTCAATCCCGCTTCCCTCAAGCCCGTTATATCACTGCGCAGCCGTCGATAGTAACATTGTGAGTGAATATCGATAGGTCGAAATAGGCAAAGAAAAATAGACGCTTGAAGGTCGTCACCCAACTGGAAATAAAATAGGACACCGTTTCAATTTATAATTATGATCATCATCTCATTTCTGCTGGTACTGCTGCTGCTGTCCTATTCCATTCGACTAGGAACTTCCCCTGTTCCCTGGGTTCAAACGATACGGCCTATCGTTGACAAACCAGGCACGTTATAGCAAAAGTGCCTTGAAACTGGTAGGATAGGGTAGGCAAATTTGGGTACTTTCACTTGGTCGCATCTAGATAGCACTCTAATACTGTGATATCCTCTTGCGGGCGTGTTGTGGCGCGTCGTGACCTCCGTTATTTACAGTAACTACTTCAATCTGATCCTTGTCGTCGTCACAATCGCGTTCATTGCTATACATATTCCAGGAGTAAGTGACTACTTCTGAAGTTTTTCTTACGTTCATTCTAAGATTCGTAAAGTAATAAATACGACTAATACACAACAGTTATACGCAGAAAGATCGAATATATCGAGAAAGATATTCACATTCGATTTGAATAGTCATAAATTAGAAGAAACATTATGTCGATACGTTATCAAGCTAGTTATCCATAGAAATACTGAAGGGCAAATGAACTGTGGTAGCCCCCGGAGTTTTCATATTTATAATCAAGACAGCGTATTCGTTTTTAGATTGCAATTGGAAGATCTTAAAATAAACCATTTTATCATTTCAGCTCGGGCAGGGCCAAGGGTTTCAGTAAAGTTAGTATAGATATGGTTATCAAGCGCAATAATAACCAGAAGTTGCACATATATTTATATGCTACGCCGAGCGACACCGAACGTCTTTGATCTATTGAAAAGTCATCTAGCTTATGGCATGCTGCAAACATCCGTGTTTCAACAGCTTATAGACGCGACTCCTTACGTTCCAACAACTTAACGTACGTGCTTGAAACAATTATCGCTGATAAGGCGTTCTTGCAGCTCTAGCGAACATCTAAATACTATACAATTTGTGTAAGCGCAATTATATAGTCCAATGTGGTATCGAGCAATTATATTTATGCCAATTGTTCCGGCTCCGCGGTGGGTCACAGAAAGACCAGAATTCCGAAACATTTTATTGACTCTCACAGAGCACAGTAGGTTCTATTGTGTGTGTGTATATATATATATGAGAGAGAAAGAGGGATTTTTGGCAACAGCCCGCCGGAAACGAAGCAGACGTTAGTCATTCAGTGGCTGAAAAAAGAAAAAAATAAGAGTAAAATGAGTCTATCTGCAATTCGTACCCCCCAAATGGAAGCTCGTTAACAGCTAATCGCGGGAATGTTGTTAGTATAGGAGATAAATGTTACCACAGTTGATCGTTGTTGGCAAGATGTGGGCAAGATATAGCAGGTTAAAGACGCGCTCATTGATTTCGTCTTTGCATCAGTTAACTTTCGGATAGAACTGCTCACTGATATCAGACAGGTACCCCTTTGTCTAGGTATTCGTTGCACGAGCTGCTGCTGTTTTACATCAACAGACCGCAGCTGAGATAGTTTCTAATTGACACAATATATCGAGCTTTGCTGCATGCGTCTACGACATGTGACCATCAAAATACCAATAACATCTTATGAAGATCATGGCGAGTTCTCGTTGTCGACCTCGTGATTCGACCGATCTGTTAATATTGAGTGAAATTACAACCTAAATTAACAAATTATTACCAATAAATTATTCCTATTATTATTTAGTACGCGAAGTTATACGAACTAATAATAGTCACCCGCAAAAACTATAATATCGTTTATAGATTCTAAGACGTACGTACATAATTAATACGTAAAAACATAATTAATAAGACGAATAAACAATTTATAGCTGTTTCTGCTATCGGAGCTGGCCTGCACGCTGGCAGTTAACTATTGAACATATTGAAAAAGACGATATACACTCTCAGAGTTTTAGGTGTGTGCCATTATGACGCGCACGAGTGGAACGCGCACGAGTGGAACGCGCACG
>NW_019213052.1:73948-139217 GCF_002532875.2 Varroa jacobsoni | reverse complement strand
AGAGTAATAATTTATAAGAATAGCATCGTAAACATTTATAATCGCATCACTAGCTGTTTACTTAGCATAAATCCAAACGTTTATGTGTAAAGGGGATGATCCTTTCCCAACACGTATCGGTTGTCAATCTGCGTGTGTTGTTTGTAGCTTTTCTCTAACCGAGAATACTGCTTACAAGCGTGTTTCATGTTTTAAAAAGGTACGGAAATACCTTCTCCCTAAATAGTATTTGCCTACATGGAAGACGTCCGCCATTTGAAAGGCTCGATTCTTCTTCGAAATTGTCACCTTAACAAATCGTGATCGTTGCAACGACCGCCTAGTAGTTAGTATGTTTTTATATTACCCTATATGCGATGTCATTTATCTAGCGGGCAGTGTTGCAACCTCAAATATGTTATAGTTGTGTTATACTAATGGCCGTACTTAGCTCGGCTGTAATAATGTAAGGGGCAAAACTATTTACGAATTATATATAGTTTGTATTGGTATACATTATATCAGTAATTATCCTGTTAATCGTGGACGCCAAGTGAGCAACGGAGCGGCGAATATCTTTTACACTATTATATTTGGCCTTGAATTTAATTTTAATTAGGCTTCAGCGATATCCAGGTTCGAAGAAAAACTGTGACATGATCCTAGCAAAAGCTGTTTACACAGCTTTTAGGCCTTTTCTATGCGCTTATGCACATAATCATACATTAACTACCACCTGTTCCGCTTCTCCACAAATAGGATCGCATCTATAGGCCCATACATGTATATGATCATATAGAAATATCTCAAAAAATGCATTGCATCATGCAAAATGGCCGTTTGTTCATTATAGAAATATTTATAATGCTTTCATAGAAGGAGCACTAGAAAAAAAAAAAGGCAAAACAGGATCTACCGTACATTGGCGGTAAATCAAACAGTACTGATGGTACGACAGCCAAAGCACGTCGATAATTCTTGGAGCGGGTTTATTGATACTATAAAGCCTATTTTAATGCATGTATACTATTTGGTGAAAGAAAATTAATCTTATAACAGTTTCTGCCAGTGTTGACATATCGAAACCTGCAAGAACAATTATATTCACTCTTTGATTAAGCTGAATCTAGCCGCAGCACTATTCAGCTTGACATCCGCAACCAACAACGCCTTAACCCTTCGTGGACTACGCCAAAAACTACGGTAGGCCTAAGCTTTTTCTGGAGCGACCACCGCCTTGGTCCGAATCAATTAGGTCGCCATTTATTCACGTTCACTTCGCACGCATCCCTATTCTCCTAGCCAATCGTCGGACGTTGCTTTCTGCGGCATAAAAGCGATAGCAAATTCCGACAGCAGTTTGCTGCGAAGGCAACGATCATCGGCCATCAAGAGGTTCCCACCATTGCTTCAGTGACCGGTTGCCTTCGTTCAGAATTTTCTACATTGAACTTTTTCTGCAGCCAGCAGTGGTTACAGAAAGCTCTGCGTTGCGGCAGTTGGCTTTATACCGTATGGTTACTTAGTGATCTGGCATCCTCTTGGCAAAAATAATCTAAATCAAAAGGATTCTCGACTTCTTCTTATGGCCCTCTATGATCCACAGAAGTGCTTATTACGATCGTAATATCCTCCGTGCGATGCACTCTCATAGTGCACTCGGTGCTCGTTAGCTATATCGGTACGTTGCACGACACTGTAAATCATACAATTTACAATCTTTCCTAAATTCGTCTGCACTGTCCTGTACCTCCTTTACATATGATACACTTTGGTACATATTCTCATATTATAATCATTCTGACACTATTGAGATTGCAGTTGCTGACGATGCATGCATATGGCATCTACGTCCTCTCATTTGTATACCTTCAACTTAAATATGATAGTTTTTTCGCTGCGGTGACAGTAAATGGGGAATTGGCAAGACGGCATCACGTAGAGACAACGGAAAATTTTTGGCGGCTACCAAAAAACACCGAGTAAGAAGGGAGAAGAAGTATAGCAGCAGCAACAACAACTTATTGCAGAAGGGTCAACTGAAAATGTCTGAAAAAGATCATTGACAACGAATAAAGCTTAGCCAAATTCTACATTGAAAGCAGTAATACTCTGGTACATCTCTGCCTTATTTAGCTTTCTTCTTAATCCAATGCCATAATTGTATGCAAATGAATTTCTATCAACACACGTATAACAATCTTTACGTAGCCGAAACAAAAATCAAAGAGATATTGTCAAGCAACGACGGATCTAGGGTAACGCTGTATATATATCCATATAAGAAACAAGGCTCAAATGAACTCGTCGTACCTTTATTTATGCGATTTTTACCACTCTCAATTCTTGCAACAACAAAAAATTTCTTAAACGACATCAACTGATTTCTACGACTTCTTCACAGCTCGCATTGAAGTTTCCTCTTAGAGTCAGCGATGTGAACGTTAGGGTAATAGCGGTAACGAAAGGGCCAGCGAAGTCGGGCGAACTTCGACGAAATGCAGACGATCGAAACTTCACCAGAAAGGTTCCCTCTTAAATCAGGCCATAAACAGGCATTTTTCCCTTGTGTATACTGCTGATTTTCAGCTCCGTTTGTCGTTGAACATGAAACTGCACGTGATTTGGTCTCGAAGCGACATCCTTGAACATGTCTCCTCCAATAGCATAGCGCTCAGCAGGGATGTTGTCACAGTACATTTATCACAAAAGTACTCGAAAGTACTTGTTTTTCGAGTACAAGCAAGATGCAGAATGTACAGAGGAAGAATACATGGAATACCGTGCACACGTGACATAGACCATGAAAGGAAATAATACTTTTCGACGTAATCTTTCTGGATCAGCCTCCGAATATCTATATTTCAAGCGTTCATATAACTAACTTGACAGAGAGAGAGTATTACATTTGCGGATTATGATACTGTAATATATAAATGCGCACCCTCATCGGACGTTCGACATAGACGGTACCACTGCTAGTACTATCATCAGAGCATAGATAGATGCAAGAAATAACACCCGTTGCACAGATAGATACCATAGACTCTGCTCCGTTATAAACATATTGAGTACAACAACTGAAATGTAATTTAGCGGCCAAGAGGAAACGTTTTCCGACTAATCAAATTATTATGTACGTGTACGTTTTTTTTTCAAAAGGAATTACGATAAACTAAGTCTTCTTTGAGCCACATTCGACAGGATAGCAAACGTTTTTCTCAATATTTTATGGTACGTCTGTTCAATCCACGTCGAAATTCATCTAGGTACTCTAACTCTATTTAGCGCGAGCTTTTTTGTCAGTAATTTCACTACCAAATTTTTTTGCACTAAGACAGAAGATCTAGGTCTGTTTGTATAGCTAAATTTTCACACAAATATATGGCCTACGAAGTACGGCTAATGGTCTCCAGCTCAATCACTAGTCGTATGATAATCTAGGCCCATTTATTTGTAACAATACAGTATGACAGCTAAACCCAACCCAAGGCTAAGAAAAAGCAGTCACTTGCAATTTGTTCTTAACGGTCCCACCGTAAACTATATCGCAGTATCTGTCCTACAAGGATCTTGCAGCTTGTTGCCTCTTTAGATGTTCCCTTTGTGCGATACGACAATAAAATTCAGCTATCATTATCGTTTCCAATAAACAGATGCTCCCTGCTAATAGCTAGCAATTGGTCTACAACAAGCGGAAATCATAAAAACCAACATATTGTTACATATAGTAAGTACGTTATCAAGAAAGCCTAATTCGAGCCTCGAAGCCTGAGTCAGAGTTACAACCAGTGTCAATAGTTAGAATAAACAGATAGCTTTAAACCGTCATTTTCGCTCAAAAGATTCATCCTCTTTACCTATGTCTGATCATCGGAACGCCCTGTAATTCGAAAAAAAAGCTGGCACACCGAAACACAGATTTTGTCACCATTTTGTTCTTTGCATAAGTACATGTCCAGAAGGTTAGAGCCGAAAAGGGACGAATATAATCAATTGTCATTACGAAGATCAACCTATTACCAAATTATCGTTTCTATTTTGCAGGTATGAAAACAATCCTATCTAATTAATACATACAGTCACGATCATCAAAATAGTAAACAAACAAAAAAAATGAAGCATCAAGCATTGTTTATGTTGTCGGGGGCCTTTCTTATCTAACCAGTAAACAATACGCATACGTCCAAATCGAGCTGGATGGCGCCGGCGAAATATGTCTCTGCATGAACGGCCTCTTAAAAGTATTAGTAACTCGTGAGCTTGATAGTTCCAAAGGTCACAAACGCTCTCGTACGAATGTGTCTCGGCTAGTACAAATACATAAATATGAATATTAAACGCACATCGAGTCAACGACAGGCGCGGACGGTCGGATGACAGTAGAAGAAACAATGGAATTTCTCGTAAAATCAGTATCGATCGAATAGATGGTGTAGATCATCGGTGCATACGCAGTTGCCGATACCTGCCCCTCACTGTTTTGCCCATAACCATCAGTTCAGCTAACAATGCTTGCCTTTTTTTGTGTCGATTTCAGCTGTCACCTACGAGATTCTAATGTGTACTCGAAGGCGAAACCGGTACAGGGTATCGTAGACGTTGATTATGGTTGACTTCATTGTCCTATTACCGTTGTTTTTACAGAACGAGATTAATGTTCTGGGTAAGTGAAGAAGGGACCACGACGATACAATGTCGCGGAGGGCCATCGAGACGATGCTCCACATTCCACGATTCTGCTAGCCGAAACCAATGGAAAAGCAGCAGCAGAATCGTGGCTACTATCGAAGTGGGAGTGGCGCCTGATGATCTGCTCAGCGCTTATATGTATCAACTTGTGCCAATTTGGGAATTCGGTGCTTTGTACCGCTACGGTATGATCAGCACATCTTGTATTAGCTATGTTTTTACCAGTGTATCATTGAAACGTCCGATACCTGTGAGTACCTGCTCTAGTCTCAGCTATTCTATGCAATTATAAATGTAAAAACCCCCTAGAAGTCGACGGAGGGAAAACGTTAAGAACAGTCGCACTTCGACAGTGATTCCAGAAAAAGATAAGTTCATCGTTACAAGCACCGTTCGTAGATGAGATGACGCAGGGTATACTGAAAAATTCAAAGTGGAGTAAGTGTCTTCACTTTAAAAACGTATTATAACAACATTCGGCAATTATACAACGCTTCCTTATTGTTCACTGCTATTGGAAGTAAGGTTTTGTTCCAACATCTTCATTCTGACGCTTTCGCTATGCTGTTATATGCATATTTTGCCAATAATTGTAGCATCGTAACGCGGTCCGTATGGGTGACACAGTAAAATACTACGTTCGCTATTCAGTAACTCGTCTAAACAACCTCACATTACAAGGCCGAGTTATTGCATCATCGTAAGTGCTGCACGATACCTTACCTCATCTAACGGGCCAATACCTCAAATGGTCTTTTGCTTGCCTCGTCTAAACGAAAGCGAGGCCTATTGCACCTACAGAGGTACGGACACAGGCATACTTTCTTCAAAAAAGCGTTGTCGTTAACATTAGATGGCACAAAAAATCTAGTATTATTATTATTATTAAAAAAGAAACTAAACAACAAGGGTAGCTTCAATTGATTCCGGTAAGCCTGGCGGCAGCAGTAAAAAAAGAACGTACATTGAATAACATCTGCATGGACGACAAACTAGTGGGTCCCTTCCTTACGCCTTGTTTGGACGAGCGTGACCGAAAACAAAATTATGTTGATGATAATAGTAATAAAATACATTGTAAAATGTGTTTCAAGTTGAGACAGTGAAGTGCCGGTTGGAATGACCCAGGATAGGCTGATTAATCGTCAAAATTATATTAAATGAAGTGTGGTCCGGATTTGGATTACCTAGTTTCGTTTTGTCGGAGATTTGCCGAAGCAATTTCTGCTTGCCTATGGAAACGGTCAATGAAAGCCGTTCGAATGAAAGAAATTTACATCTCTCGGAAAAATGTAACAACGAAGAACCTGAATTGTTGCTAATAATGAAAACTGACGTTTTTTTATTCCTAGCCTGCGACCCTTTCGGAATACCTTTTCTAGGATTTCCAAGAAAAATAGATTGAAACAACTTGTGAACTACGGGTTCACTTTACGCTCCGTTTTTCATCCAGTTGCCAACCCAGTTTATCTCCTCGTACTGGTAACTCGGAAAAATTCGAGAATTGCCCACGATTACGTGTGTCACATTTATATAGCAAAATCTAATTCTATTTTGATAAAGAAAAATAAAACGACGCAAAGATCTGTTTATACAGTTTTAAATATTAACCGCGCATCTACAGTTTAATTATCGCTTAAACCTGTTCTGCTAATTCTGCAGCCCTCTTAACCTAAGACAGAACGCTTCTGATAGGTGAAAGCGGATACACTGGGTCGTAACTATCTTCTTTTACTGGAAAATAGAGGGGTATCTATACACACCCACCCATTAACGGATTATTACGTGGGGTCGAAACACCCTGAAGTGGCGAAAATCGCACCTAATGAAGAATAATCATTATCGCACTAACGCAAAAGTGTGAAGACACTTCAGTACAAAAGACCTCTACAGCATCGACAGTGGATCCGCATCGCGCAAGAACAATGCCCACGCGTCTGTAAAAATTCGCTTAAAATGTCGTGGAACGCTTTTATTTTCCGCTTACCTGCCGCCACTTTACCACGAAAGCATCATTCAGGCGACAGTTACGTTTGTCTTTTGGCGTTTATGATATGTGGCATCGCTTGATGCGTTTTACAAAGATGAACATTTCGTTCTTCTAACGTTTAATAATAATCGAAGGAGCTTTTTTCTAAGGACTAATTTTAACAAATATGTATGTGTATACATATATGCCCGATCTTCGTTCAAAAACTCTACGCGTTTTGGATCACCGATGTTTAATTCAAGTAACGTTGTTTCTATCAATGGCCAAATACATCTAGAACAAGGATCTAATATCGATAAAGCTCACTTACTTTACAACCGGTTAAAACAATCGTTGTTAAACAGGGTCACATCAGCTCAACAGTGTTTGTGTTATGTGAGATTTCTGACTGCTGTTTTTGACCTAAATAAAATTTAATTTAATAGTAACTCAATAGAATCTATGTTATTTTTAATTTAATTCAGATGATCGATGTTCCACACAAACTCTCTCGAAAGTAAAGTTCGAAAGTGATCGTCTGTGTACGAAGCTGGATGACATCAGTTAAGCATATAGATGTCCACTTGGTCTACAGCGAGCAGCAAATTGTCCTAAAATCTCGACGAGCCTATCCATGTATATCTCTCTATAGGCTCACAAATCTTAAGGAAATAGCTGTTATCGCACGACCAAAAGTACAAGGTGCCTTCGTCGTGGCCGTGAAGCCAAGCTCATGCTATCGCTCGTGCATTTCTCATCAACTCATGAAGGTAACATTGCCGTCATTGAGTTATTGTGTTTCATCCGGAGCCGAACCAGAGAGAAAGCTGTTTGCATATGCCAGTTATTTTTAAAAAGTACTCCCATCTAAGCATTTTTAATCACTCCCCAGTCGGTGAAGATTTAATTGCTTGACCGTACAAACATCTAAATCGTCAGCACTTATCTCTGGGAATAAGCCTATCGCGAAACATTGACATATTCAACATATTTTATCCTAGACATCAATTACAACAATAATAGATACATCGTGATACGTCGCCGCCAGCCTGGGTCAATATGGTTGATCGGATTTCTCATGGCTGCCATCCTACAAGCCTATTCGTGAACTAGTTACGAAGCAGCCAATTTTATGTTTACCCCGTTTCTTATCACCCTCTTGTGCCCCTTCAAAACATGTATGTTCGACCGGGACCCGAAACCGAATGCAAGATCCAAGACCGAATGAGTTGCTGTTTGACCCACAGCCGTAGGGGTCAACCAGGTAACGCGTTTCTCGCAACTTGATCAACGCTTGTTCTAAATCTGTTGTCGTCACTCAGTGACTGATTATTTTGAAAACATCTCGATCGGTTGGCAACAAGAGGAAATAGTCTCACTTGCCCGACGTACGGTACCTGTGAGACGTAAACAAATTTGCCTATTTTCTTGTATTTTTTTTCGCAATATTAAACTTAGAGTAATATACAAATTCAACTGACAGGATCAACCACTTTCGTCATGCTTGGAAAGGTAGATTATTTATTACGGTTCGCCATTCCGCGTCAATACCAGCTTGCATGTGATTCATCTACTGAGATGATGATCCGTGAGTGGCCATTGCTATAATGGATAATCGCATCAAAGGAATACGCTACGGAGCACTGACCACGCAAGCTCTAGTAACAACAGCTTTAGAGTTACAAGGCGTACTAATAACCAGAATATGAATGGGCATTACGAACACTGCCTCCCTGTTACCAAGCGGACGCGCAGATCAGGTCAAGAAAGTCGGCTTCGGCAAAAGCTTGTGCACCTGCGTATCGGTGCGTAAGCTCCTTCTGTTCATGTATCTGTCTATCTCGAACGGTATGTTGGATACGTCTAGACGATTACCATTTAGCTTTGGCTCAATTGGTTTTTACGGTTGAACGCAGGCAAACGATAATGCATTAACTGCAGGGTAGTAGGAAGCGGGACAATGAACTTGCTTGACTCATATCGATTCTTATAGAATTAGAATTACTACCCCTTCTATAGCTTAGAGCCAACTTTCTACTCACGAAAACTCTTTCTTCGTAAGCGGCCCAATGAGCACAGCACACAGAGAGTGAGAAGAAGTCTTAGAAATGTCCGCCTAAAATATGATTTGAAAATGGCGGGCTAAATGGATTAGGCTAAACGGATCTATTGCTAGCGTTTACCCCCCTGAATTAGCTTAAGACGTTACGCTGATTAACTCTGGACTTTTCTTCATGTTAGTGCTGGTACGAGGACGGCGACACATCAACCGAAAGAATTTTTAAATTCTGTTCAATTCTCATTTTCCTAACTAGTTTATGTATCATGTCATGAGATAAGCCAACTAGTAACATAATCAGAAACAATCTTCAATAGAATTCATAGGTTCTTCTGCGGTATCCGTTAAAAGAATCTTCGCTATATCGAATCGCGAAGATTCGCTAGAATCCGCTTGCGTATTGCTGTATGTATTGCACTCACTATATGTACTGTTATATGTATTAAAGATTAATGCGAGACACGTTTTGATCACGTTAAGATCAAAGACGAAGACGCACGCCAGCCGAACCTGCCAATATGTCAAGCAGGTACAGCACTGCAATATACAGCGTCAATGGATAAAGTCAAAAAATCGTTAACGAACACAACTGTTGTAACGGCGCCAGCTGGTGGCTGGTGTAAAATGACGATAACTGACTGCATCTTGGACTTCAACTTTAATCAGAGTCTTCACAACCGTCATCGCCTCCTATCGTTAGCACGCTCACACACATGTCTATGACAAGTATATATATGGTAGTGTAGCGGTCTATTTAAAAAAGTTTTTTCTATGCGAAATTGCTTCCATGCTGATTCGACAGTGCGCCACTTAGACACTCAGCCGTTGCATACGAGGAACGAGTTCACTAGAACTGGTCGTCGTCCATCGAACTGCAAGTTCGTTATTCCCAGTGGGAGTCGTTGTCGGCGTTTACCTGCCATTGTATGATCATAGAAGAAATATATCATAGTAGAATTAATATATACGTATATATAGTCAATCTTTTTTCGTAATTCCAATGGCGGCTGGTCGTCGTTTTTCGTGTCACGGCGGCAGTTGGTGACCGCTGGTCGCGTTGGTGGCGTTTTGGCGCCGATAGGGTAAGAAAAAAGTGCACTGAGACGAACGATAGACGTGGTCGTGGTAATAATAATAAAGAGATGCTGATTGACGTAACCAGCCGCTAACCGCAACAACGATAACGGCAGTACCGCCATGCGGTAGTAAGTCGCCTCGGATCCCAAACAGTAAAGCATAAGCGAACGAATCATGCAGTTGCACTATTAACTATCGCTGGCAGTGATGCTAGTTCAGCTAGGCCTAGCGTAAGGGAGAGAACAGTTTTCCTATTTCCCTTAGAAAAAAAACACTTCCTCCTCAAAACAAGTGGGGAATCGATGCGTTGCCTTTGCCATCATGTATATATATATGTGGATGTGCGTGTTTGACAGAACGCCATTGAACTTTTGTGCTTTGCAGCGCCTTAGCAGCAACTGTGAAAATATCATCTTTCGAAGGCCCCGCACCGCGTCCGGATACGTGAAGCCCGTGTAGAAATAAACACGCAGTGAAAGGAGCAAAAAAGAACTTAAGGGAAAATCTCAAAAGGAATACGAAGAGACGCTACCGAGAAACGAAAAAAGATGAAAAGTAAATCTTCCTTTAAAACCAAAAAGACATTTTTTAACCGGTGGTTGTTTCAAAGCGCCGATGTGGACATCGAAGGTAAAGGAAAGCAAAAGATCGAATGAAAAGACGCAACGACAATAGGTTCAGTTGACTTGAGAGCTGACCCTAATAGGTTATTTGGTTCGGCGCCGTTCGTTGACGTGATTCGGTCTCGGGTTCCTTTTGCCACTCTCTGTCTCCTGCGAACAAATGCCTGTAATTGAGGTAGGCCTACAAATGATAGTTATACACAAATATGATGACAATAATTAATTATGAAAAGAACAACCGTATTTCCATGTATACAGTGTTAATAAACGTCTACCATCTACGTTTGTATATATAGGCACACAGTGGGTAGTTATGAACACAATTAATATATAGCAGTGTAATAACGATGTCACCAGTACACAGATGTTGGAAAAAAAACAAAGCTCGTTTAATACATATGACTAACGGCAGGTTTTAGTTAGAGTCAGTCATAACAGCGTTGGATTTGTGCAGGTCAGCTGTAATAACAGGCAAGAGGACGGACACTGGCATCATAAAAACAGACAGATGGCGAACATCTTCGTCGCGGAGCAACGGTTAAATAAAGCTTTTTTACTGTCTTTTAATAAGGGGCTTAGCAATAAGTTAAACTGTGGGATGCAGAAGCAAGTATTAAACAATCACATGCTGTGAAAAACATCAACAATTAGAATCGGTGACTTTTAACAGTAAACTTGTACCTCAAACGTCCCTAGCCTTAAGCGAGCATGATTTAAGCTACAACTCGACATATGATTAAACCGTTTCGAATTTAGATGTATTTATGCCCATAGATTGAAGATATACAGTATTTCTAAACAAGTGGTAATGGTTCACCGAAAGTGCGGGACAACTACCTGGTATTTCATTCTGGGCCACGGGCACTTCATCGATACTCAACCAAAGGTGTTTGCCTAAAGAACATTCGAAAATGCAAGCCGCATGGGACATGATGGACACAGGTAAAGTGCCTACATCTTATAGTTCGAAACCGTTGTGTTATTTGAAAATGCACTGAAACTTTAGACTACTCCTTTGTTCATCTACTCTATTTCAAACAGGTCCGACAGAAAAGATACTTTTTTCTGTTCTCCTTTTAATCACATTGTAATAATATAGCTTTGTTATGTTCCCAACGACATTTATTGAATAGTCGAAATTTTGTGTAGGCACATATGGTCTATACAATATGTTCCCTACATGCATTTCGATGAACCATGCTTACACGCGAAAGACCCTGTCCAGTACCAAAATAACAGCAAAAAATCGCCGAGTCAGCGTGGGATAAGCCATTAATAAGTTTGACCTTAGCCGCCATATGCCGCCCTATTAGACGGCAAAGACTGACGATCTTCAAAGAAAAATTTGCTTATCGATGACTGCGTATAGGTGACGAAGTATTACTGAATAAGTAAAATATTGAGTGCTATAATAGTGAATAGACACTATCAAACATTATGCTTAGTGTATTGCAATTTCTTTCAGGATATAAAAAATTGGCGCACAACCACATCTAGATATGGAAATGAACACGTACCTAAATAGACAGACACATATAAGGACATCGACAGGCCTTAAACGGTCAAATCGCTTCTTCTACTACGACGAAACAACCGGGGCAGTCGATAAACACATTGGGAACATACGTATATATTGTGCCTGGCAGTCATATGTAGTGTATATGGGCGAATACCATTATACGATAGTTAATAATACAGAGTAGAGAAATGAGGGCAATCAGTCATATCCCGATTGTTTGCGACTGACGAGAGCTGATTCAGCGTACGCCTTTGAAATACTCAGAAGACAGAAAATTTAGTGCAATATAAAAGATAACGATAGCAATATAATAGTAGAGGAATGAGGAGGTCCGCGTTCAAACTTACATAGAAGTGGACAGGTAAAAGCGCAGAGGACAAGGCCACTAACAGGAAAAAAACGTTTTGGCCCGCTCCGAGAAGTCAATTCAACGAACTCATCAAACGTCCAAACAATCAACGGAACCCATTTTCAAAAAAAAAAATAGGCTCTACAACAGATAGCCGCCTTCATGTCACTGTTGACACTTGGTCACTACAGGCAGGTATACAATTTCTACAATGCAAATATAATGTGTTGAAGATTCGGTTTAACGTGCTTGTTGATGGACTTCATCGTTAGGCATTTCTACGAAAGGAATGCAGCCTACGTATCGTAATGTTAACATAATAGTGACTGGCAGACGTTAGGTGACCACATGTTTATTGAATACCGGCTCGTTCGTAATAGCTCAGTATGAAGCGAATGCCATCGTGAATAATGGAAAGCAACACTTAAGGGTGATACTATGGCCGATCACTGCAGGATGGTTTGACGGAGAAAGGCAGCCATATTCCACCATCCCTGCCCGCATCAGCAGGGGCTGGACCGCTGTATGAGTCTGACGATTGCTTGAAGTTTTCGACAGATTGAACGTGTCCGACGTTCGGGAGCAGGAGTGGGGAAGAAGACCAGATTATGCGTACACTATAAAAAAACAAAAGTTACATCCACTAAACAAAACCCTGGTGAATATTAGCCATAACTCAGCATAACCTGTAAACACACCTCGAATATCGCAATGTACGAAAACATAGAACATACATTATACATGTTTCTCTCCGATATCACTTCAGTGTTCACCTGTCAACTGATACTAACGGTTATGTTAGCTTTTAATTCCACTTCAGCCTCATATATAAGCTGCAAATATAAGTATATACAATCACAAGAGATATATGTTTATATATTTCTTATATGTATACACATATTGCACTTGCATTACGTTGCAAATTTCTACTCTAACACATAACATGCCAAAATTTATTTGACAAGCCTTTGTACTGACGAAGCCGTTGCTTGGATTCTATATTTGAACTATTAAGAACGTCTTGTGTAAGCTTTGAATCACTAATGCATCGTGTTATATGCAATAGATTCTTCGCTTAATAGATTTTCCGTAAATGTGATCCTGGGCATGAATCATCCATATGAATTTTGATTGATCAACCCGTAAGTAATCCAACAAACTCATCAGTATGTCTAATTTAATTCCGCTCGACCGATTTCTATTACGCCATGTCGTCTGGTATATCATGAAAAGTCAATTTTTTTCCAACGAGTGCATACGTGTCACAACAACCCAGACAGTCTTATACAATATAGGGGCTACAGGGTTGACACACGACTATTTCATACACGTCGAAAGAATCAGGCAACCTAGTTAGAAATCAATTGTAATCCTAACAACATATATAGTATACAAGGCTTAGTTACGATAACCTCAACTCATTAATGGTTCTCATATTGTGCATGTTTTGAGGTGAACGACATCAGACGAATACTTTCTAGACATCTTCCGCAGCTATACGTATTATCATTATTTCTATTAATGGCGATATAATTTTTCGACTGACCCAAATGCGTCTATGCAGTTAATGCAGATCTCGAAGAAAATCATCCTCAAGTTCTTTTCACGTTTTCCTTCTGATCCAGGAAAACACTTCACACATTTTATTACTGTTTAGGATAGTAGTTCATTTAGCTTATCTATCCGACATCGTTTTTTGGACTGCGTGATCAAGCCAGTCTTCTAGTGCCAGATTTATTTTGTAGTTAGACGATGATACGTTCTCAATATGGCGATAGACCGTAAACAACTATAATTATTTAATTATAGGAATGGTATGTTTCTCGTATCGATTTAATTCACTGTTTGTTTGTTTGTAAGGCACTTAGTCAGATAGCCATTGTCCAATATCGAAAGTCTTATAAAACAAAAAAAATGTGGAACGCTGCGTTACGTAGGGTCAGAGGTGCGAGTCTAGTTCACCTGGCCTGAGTCGACCGGTAGCACATCATTATAGTGTCGTAGTAAACATTGCACAACGGTAGTGCTAAGACCCCATTTCTAGATAATCTAATATAATCTATATAATATAATTGATCATCGCGCACGAATTAACGTCTATAGTAACCGCCCCCTCGTTATTATGATCGCCGATTAGATAGATACCTGCATTTATCAGCAGCAGCGGTAGCGTTGAGTCAGTTCCAAAAAGAAAAAAAAAAAGATCAACAATTGTTTAAACTTCAATCAAACCGGATTGAGAATTAGTCGGTAATTTAACGTAAACGTATATATGCAAATTAAATGTTTAAGCAGTAGTTAATAGGATACAGCTCACAACGTGTGCCTCGTATCCGTTAGAAGAAAAAACGTTGGTTTTTTAAGAGTTCGAAATTATATAAAATAAAACAGTGGACCTCTTCTGCTAAGCTTGCCCCAGGCAACGATGTTTGGCAGTTCCCTTGGGTAGTTCATCGAATTTCCTCTATGCCATCTTCTTGGTGTTTTGCAGCTGATTTGTTCCAAGATAGATCTTTACTGCTAAAGGGATACAACGAAATTTTATATTCAATACGCTTACGCCGCGTCAAAGGAGCGTCTGACAGCACAAAACCTCTAACGATACTTAAGTGCAATGCAACTCGGCGGGTCAAGATAGAGAAAGTACTCTATATACGTATATACGCAGGTATATGCGTATCTTCCGTTGACCAACGTTCATAGGCGGTTTGAGAAACACCACGAAATCAAAAGTGCTATTATTTAGTGGATACAGCAACTAGTACATCGCCAGAGTTGACGCTCTATTTGATAACTGACTATTAGTATTTCATTTTGTCAATTATATACATTAGCTGCTATGAATACAAAGAAAACTTTTCTATACTCGACATTCGGCTGCCTTCGGCATGTCGGCAGAACGTTGTTCAATAGCCAATTAGTGAAGATAATTCAATGCAAACGAAATGAAACAAACACCATAAAAAAAACAAACTATACTTATATTCTCATCACAGCCGTTCTTATATAGTTTTTCCGTAGGATCAATATGCGTCTTTCCACCAATTAGATATAACTAATATGGACCATCCCTATGTTTTTTCGTTTAGCAGGCATACAGATTAACATAGCACCATCACGTCATTACTAGAATGGGTATGGTAATAGGACAGAGGAGTTGTGGTCATTCATATCTGCATCCAAATTTTCAAGTCTTCCCTTAGCTAGCCCTTGCGTGCCTGATATGGGCGTGAAAACAGTTAGCCCTTTACTGAGAGTTCCTAAACGACCATGTCCGTTGAAGATTTGCCAAGTAAGTACTTTTACCATTGTATTTCTGATATTTCTGTAAGCTTAGAATTCATTTTCTTTCTGAATTTGTACATTGGGGAGCGTCAGCGCGAAATGCGAGCCACCTCTATTGTTCCACGAGCTTCATGGTCCCCCAGCGCAGTGTTTGAAGTTTTATCAAAAACGAACAGTAACGATAACATTATGTACCGATAAAACTGTGTGCACTCGAAATATGAGGAATCGATTACTTTCAGTGAACACTTATAGACGTTAATATGAATTGATGACTTGCTTCCGTTCTGTTTTTGTGTCGTCTTCCATGTTTCAAGGTGATGAGTTCAGGGACGGTGTCTTTGATTCGGACGACGTTGACTTCATGTACGACCTACATGCATTCCGTGTTTTTGGCGGTATTGTAATTCTTGACCAAAATTCGTTTCACCGCGGCGGCAACGTATGGGGTTAAAAAATATTTGAAGCCTATGGACCGAGCGAGTTATAGTACATTACCCGCGTCTAACAGTTTTATTTTTTATTTATATAATCTTACACCATTAATATTATTTGACGCTGAGGCCCACTAGCCCAAGTTTCAGTTATCTTTGGGAGTACGAAGCGCCATGTTGGGTTTTGTTGAGCTCCTAGGAACAAATAGCAAAGTGAATCACACGCACTTAAGATTTCTAAGACTCATGTTTAGAAGAACTGCGAGCCACTATCGCTCTTACGAGGCGTCTGACTTCAAGTGCAACGTCGCTCTATTCAGGTTTCGGGTACGGGCTTCTGACCCAAGGCCCATCGTAGCCACATGGACATATGCGCTGCAGGTCGCTGGTAAGTTAAAGGCGCTCACACTTTTATATCGCCGAAATTAAATAACTCTGAAGAAGTAGCTTACAACAAAAGAGTTGCGCCTACTTTCTTCATCGCCGCCATTGTCGTCACGTATAACAACGAGAGCTGCTGGTCATCCGTCCGCGCGTTTTCACACTTGAGCTTTAACTTCTTTCCATGTTGTCGCATTGTCAACTTAAGCACTCCGCGTTTCTATAGTACTGAGCCCTATCCTCTGGAGCCAAAATCCACTTAACGGAAGCCAATACTATCGTAACTTGCCCACTTTGCATTCTTATAGAAAGGTGGCTTGCTTAATACGCCGCTATCGCAGGTAATAGCTTGGCTTAGGCGGCGTGCTCTTGCCGTCAATCTCTGTCGTCACATTAATCCATGGGAAGTGATACATTTGACGACCCTAGAGATAAAGGAAAACACTTGTTGAACATTGTTGCCGCTACAGTTGATTCTGTTTTTGCTGTTGATATTTATGGGACTCTGACGAGTGATACATGAGTAGTGTCTTACAAATACAAATGCTAAAAATAGCGACACCTGTAAGTCAAGCGCAAGTTACCGTTCGGTGACGTTGCAATGACAAGCTTTAGAAGAATACGACAGCGAGAACAGTACGCGTAACAGGAAGATATCCATGCACAAATAATCTGCATAGGGTGACACAAGTCGTAAGGACTGCCGCTAGCCACTACGACTCAATTACGGCTTATTAAAATGATGAATCGTCGTTATTAGAGTTGATGGGAACAATTTTACTAATAAAGATTGTATCAGACATGTTAACCTACAAATAAACGACAAATACACTACAAGTTTCTAGACACCGCTGGCTTCCAATACCGGAAACGTAATCTTATCACATCGAAGCAGCGTTCGCGCTGTCTCAGAATTTGTAACATGGCCTTCTTGATCGCAGGATCTGACCTTGAGGAGCCTAAAATTCCTTATCCTAAAGACTAATAGAAAACGTTTAGCAAGGGCATCAACTTTTCGGCATCGATACGTGAGCCAGCACATATTAAAACAAATTCGCAAACCCGGATATGAATGAATTCAATTTAAACTAGTATTCAACAGTCTGACAATTTGTCGGGAATGGCCTCATCCTCTATTCCAGATTACTGAATCTGCAAGCAAAAAATCCATTGTACTGCTGGGCGGCACAAGCCATTGGGCAGCAGTCAAATGCGGAAATATTGAAAACAACATTGAAAACATTGTAATAACGGCCTAACCATTCTTATTGCTTGAAAAATGCCTGTTCTGATATTCATTCGTTGACTGTGGCCATTCGAAAGGCGAAAGTCAAGGCAATACCGGCTCGACAAATTGGTAAGAAACGAGCGGCAGGTTTCCCATCATTGTCATCGGTATAAATACAATATTGTCAAATAGTCATGCATCTAAACTTGTGCGGACGTTTATGAAAAAAGCGCTACTTTATAAAATTGATTTCTTAGCTTTGACCGTGTTTTACGGCATCCCTTCATCTAACTTATTGTTAACTGAGCGCGGGCAGTCGATTTATTCTATTTAAATTTCCAACTTCCCTTTCTAGCATAGTTCATGCGCAATATAGCCAAATCAACAACTTGCGGAGCTGCTGCAGTGTCATCGACTTCCTCAGACAGCAAAAATCGACTTGCCGTGTCGTTCATTCAGCTGAAGTCATCGGGATACGATTTGTTGATCGTTAACGGTTGAAAGCAAAGGTGGAAAAGGGAACGCGCAGATCCAACACTCCATTAGCGCTCACTTCAGATGCCTCGCCGATCAAAGCGCTAGCTCTTGAGGCAAGAGCATCAAATCTGTTCCCAAGTACCTCCAGGGACATCTGCTATCTTACATAAGCAGCTATTTGTTTGTGAATAATCATTGAATGTATCCTTACATTAACATTCAATTACTTCTACTCAACAGCAAAACGATACTTTTAGTAAAAAAAAAAAAAAAACTTCAAAAAGCCCATTCTTAGAAAATGCATAATTTGTTTCGGGGTGCAAACTAATTATGCTGCGAATATATTAAACTTCCCAACATGATAAATACCAGTTTTGACAAACTGTAATAGTGTTGTGTATGTCGTTGTTGTTGTACTTCACTTCGAAGGCACCTTCCTTGAATTCAAAAAATATAATCATTACTTCATATAGTATCATAATTTATTGGCTGTGTTAACGACTTCAGTGTTAGCTTTTTGTTGTCAGTAGCCTTCATGCGATTGTCAAGCTATTTGTAATCTACATAAATCTTCATGAAACCATTGAAGTCGATCGAAAATCAGAGACAAAGCCTTTTACCAATTACAGAATCACTTAAGGGTCGCTCTGATACACTCTAGTACAGTAGTTCTTCGACTAACTAATAAGAAGGGCAACATAGAATTTCTCCAAGACCAACGTTCTAATGCGTAAAAATCGACTATAACAGAAATTCAGAGCTAGCTTACAAATCGGGTGGACGTTAAGGAAATAACAAGCTTGATGACATAATAGCTAATCAACAAACCAACGAGGGCTCCAACTGGATGCTAGTTTCATGAAGGCTTAACTATATGTAGCACAGAGTGCACTCATCATGACGTCGTATCCAGAACAGACGCCAATGGCAAACCTGCAAGGTTCCTCCTGTGTCTGGTCTACTGCACCTGCTGTGAACCCTACTTCTGCAGCTGTTCTGTGCCCGTTTGAACACGTGCATATGGTACGTGTCCACGTGTCGCACTATCAGCGACGAGCCCGTGGCGGCAGTCGACGAGCCTAGATCGTTTAAAACCGACATTGTCACCGCTGAAGCTCAAGCACTATTCAACTTCTAGCTGACCGCGACAGCGATGTACTGGAATATCGTTTTACGGCAACCAATACATTTATACTGTGTGTACACAATGTATACGGAACAGCAGAAATGTCAAAGACAACTCTAGTTACTGAGCATTGTAGCATTATCGTACAAGTGAACAATACTTGCCGAACGTAACTCAGGGAAAGCAAGTAGCGTTTTTTTTTACTGCTTTCCTTACACAATAAGCTACGTAGATTGACGACCTAACAAACTGAGGTTTAAAAAGATGATTATCTATTTATTAAAATTAGTTCCGTATATATAGTGGCTCAGTTTACGGGCATTGTCATGTATGTTTTCTTCTTTACTTAGGTAAAAGACTCGTAATGACCCAACAGAGGTACCCATTACGATTCTGTCTGATCACGGACTAGAACTTCGGCGGATCAGGTGCTCCCATGTGTCCCCATTATAACATACCGAAGATCTTAAAAATACACACCTGAAGCGCATGATCAGGACACTTTATCGACGAAAAACGATGCCAGCTTTTTTATTAGCTTAAATTTAACGTCTGAATCAAAACCATCAGTTAATCATCATAAACGTTGAAGTTCAAGCCTTGTTATTTGCGCTAATACACTACGCTTACCTACGTATGCATTCGTGAGTTTCCATCAGTTCATTACCTTAACATATCTGAATATTTGAAATAGATACTTATAATAAGACGATAGGTGTCATTAGATCATAAAAGGAATAATAGATAGCCTGAGTAGCGTTGAATGAAACGTAATAACTCCAGGTTGCGGTGGCCGGTTGTCGTAATCGTGCAGTCGCTAGGCTACTAAAATTTTTCCCGGGTAACGTATTTACCTGTTAATTTTAGGAACACCTTGTGGTCTAGGTTCGAACCTGGGCATGAATAGACAGATTTAGATTTAAAACTGCGTATCTAACGGTAACCGGACGTAAAATTGGGAATACTTTCGTTTCGAAGTTGAGCATGGCTTTCTTGTTTCTGGGATGACGGTGAACGTACGAGGAGTTATATAATATAGATTTCATTATTAAACAGAAAGCCGACGTCTAACCATTGTCCCCACGAAGCTAAACACTAGGGTGTCTCAAAGCGGACCACCTCACGAGGAGCATCACGAGAGTCGAGTAAACTTCTGTGACGCAGGACGCAAAAGGGCTTTGTAAAGCATGATATAGGGACTGGAGTAGTAATTACGTTATTAAAAATTGTGGGTTCTAGCCATTACGAACCCTAAGTAAGTTGGTTGGTATCCGCTCCAACAAAATTCATATATATGCTAGCATTCGAAAATTCCAATCGGAAATGCTGCAATACGACTACATGCCACTTGCAAAATTTTTTTTCAAAAAGAAGAAAAGAGAAGCAAGACGCTGTCTCTTGCTCTAACGTGTAACGTTGATCGTCGTGTAAAAGACTCGACATCAGAACGAACCTCTCATGGAAAACAAAATAATTGCTTTTGTAAAGTGCTACCTTGGTAAGCAGTTTCTTCCGTTTAAGTATTTTTGCCAAGAAATTATTTGTACGAAAACTATTTGATCGTTTTTAGCAAGTGCACGTTATATCAATCTACGGGTACTCAATTTGAGACAACCGCTGAATTGCTCAAGCTAGCATGCGTCACAACAGAAATTTAACTTCATGGTTGATCAATGCAAATTGGATGAATGTTCCAGACACAAAAAGTAGCCCCTGTTCCCACAGATTTTACCTGAAATTTAAACCCAAAAATCGAAATAAAAATAAAAGGTCTTCGAGTCAGGACTTTAAACTATAAATATTATTACTATTGAGAAAGATATGCATTTTGCAGTTAGTGTGACAATAAATAACTTTCTTTAGCTAGGCTGTGTAGTACGCGTCGTTGGCGGGACTTGAACCAAAGACCACCGCTCACGTTTATCGAGAACATAAAGACATGAAATATCGCCTTTATCCTTTACTTTTCCCGAGTTATTGGCTTCCCTTTGAAAATCTTCCAGAAAATTATTCTTTGCTGAAAAAGACGCTATATGGGCAGGGTGCTTGCTTCGAAACCCGGAGAGTATATAATTGAAACTAACGCGAGCCATCCTCAAGCTGGTTCTTGGTTTCTCCGATCCAATTCAGATAGACCTTGATTACGATAGCAAGTTTCAACCCGTAAAAAAGCAGCAGATTTATAGCATATTTATAAGTGCTGCGGTAACATTGTATTGAAGCGGCAAAGAACACTAATTCAAATTCAGTGTTACCACTGCGTATATCTATGAAATTAAGCGACCAAGATTATGGAACAGCCACCGCTAGAAGCGATAAATACAGAAAGTTAACTAGTGGCTTCCAAAAATTCTGCACAGAACATAATCTATGATATCTGCAATGATTACCCTGCAATGATGCTCAAAATTAAATTGTGAAATATGCTTTCTCCCATTGCAGTTTCTTCCTTTCAGTGGCTAGGTAGCAAAGTAATGAGGAATAATACTGCCTGTGTGACTACATATTACCCAAGCACTGACACTACGTTAAGTTCCAAACAAAAATATTCCAATGAACCAGTAGGTATCCAGACAGATATCCAGCACGCCAGGAGCGAGTCTTGAATGTTGGCGCCAAAATTGGTCACCGTTACTTGATGATCCGAAATATAGGGGAGTCGCTCCATGACTTTGTTTATGCAAGCAGCGCGCGTTGCGAGAGCGGTCCGTACTAACACAAAAAGCAAATCCATTTTTTTGACAGGGCGTCACTAGTTACGTTATGCTGGTTGCATATGCTCGCTTGTTAGTATGTGTCGTAATAGCGTCAGATTTATGGATGGAGGCAGAACGTTCAAGCTAGATATCAACATGGGCTTCTGGAAAGTTTTCTGAGGGAAATATTGGTTTACGTTTCACTTTACTGTACTTGATGATGGCATTTGAAGGCAACGATCTCGAGCTTGTTGTAGTATATTGAACGATACCTTGAGGAAGCTTCACTTTTGCGCGCCTTTTTTCACTCGTCATTCAATAAATGATTGAAGTATAATCAAACACGCGTACCTGATCTAGACGAGAGGTGAAGCGAGTACCTAGATGGTGCTGCCATATTTAGTTTATGGTATTTGTGCACTCCGAACTGAACTGGTCACTGTCTCCACAGACACACGAAGACACTTTACAAGGAGTCGTTTTCTTCAAGAAGGTCGATTTCACATAGACGAGACACCGAATATTTGTGAATACAAACTCATTTGTTTATTGCTGATCGAAATCCAGTCATTTTAATGTCGCCTCATAACAACCACACAAAGTAATCCAAATTCATAAGCGACAATAACGCAGGTTTTGTTTGGCTTCAAGAACTGCTAAAGTATTGTCACAACCTGCTTAACTGTGGTACGGTCACTGAAGAATACAGGAGGAACAGCTTGACTCTGTTTCCTCACCGACCATTAGCTGGTCGATATCGATACTGTGATTAGATGAGTATCAAACCCTTTATGAAAGCCGGTGAAGTATACGGTGGCTGTAGCCCGATACGAACTTCACAGTGGCCGAGAACACTCTGTGGGTAAAACACCAAACCAGCCTGTCTTCATCTTGTCTCCGTTCGCCCAACCACCAGCTGAAGTTGGGCGAAGTCAAGGCGTGCTTGACAATGGCGGCGGTCCCAGATGGCGACCACAGCGCCCCTGCTAACGAAGACAGTACCATGCGAAACAGACCCTTTCCACTTTCATTCTGTCTTCATCATTTCCGCCACTTGGGCTCGCACCGTGTGCGCAATGATTCCACTAGATCCGAAAGAAACGCGCGATATAACCGCCACATTTCTACGATGATAGAATCTTCAAGACCTAGTCGGCAACTTTGAAACCTTAGCTAAAAATTGTGCCTTTTATGAATACTTTGTCTTAACTTATCAACTCGTGCACTTCTGGTAGGTTCTCGAAACAAGGACATACGCTAAAGTGCCATTATGTATTTGACATTTGACATGATTATGACAGAGATATATTTGCTATTAGGCCTCGGGGATTATCTTCGGGGTCGAACCAAGGAAGCGAAAATAACAACAATAAAATCGTATTCACTCCATACTCACAACCATTTAAGTGCCTGTAAGCCAGCAAAAGTATATACTCATTCGGAGAAACTGCAGCTTTGTAGGCTAAAGACTTTGATCCTTATTAACATTCATTGAACGAGTGTTGTTAATAATAAAAACATGTCAAACATGCGTACAATTTTCACAATAAAACGTATTTATGAGTTTCGACATATGAGTAGGAAACGTTTAGTTAACCCTATTTGGACTTTATTATTACCATTAATTTGGAAGCGAGAATTCTGCAGTGCCAGAAGCGGACTAAAATGATGATGACTAATATATTTATAAGGTAATGGTATTGAAAGCTCTAGCTATGTGCCCAGGATGCGCCAAAGTCTGAGGTTAGTTCTCGAGAAAGATGGCTAAGGTAAAAGAGGGTATTTGGCTACGCATTTTCAGAATTCTACCAGTTTTCGGTTACTTGCTTGTTAAGCTACACTATCTGTGTATGCGAGCTTTCCGTAATTAACCTTAAAGAAGTCCCCTTATTAACACTTTTTTAAAAAAGCTGTACTGTGAAATCAAAAACTAAAGCCTAGGACGTACGAAACTGATGCGGGAGACGGGGGTGTAGGCTTACTGCAATCTCATTGAAACAAGTATACCGATTCAAGTTCTATCAAATGTTACTGGCTCTATATTTGGATTGTTGTTGCTTTACATAACATGTTAAGTGTTAGTGAAGATGTGTAGCTCTATGGGAAATTAGCTGAAATTTAACTGTCATTTAAGCAACGCATTTTATGTTCTGCAACTACATATTTACCTTTATTCAGAAACGTTAGAGATAGAAATTAATCTGGAAAGTATGACGTGAAAAAATCTTAGTTATCAGTTAAAATTCTATAATATAGGTAAGCCTCTGGCCTATTTGAGCTCATCTGGAAATCCCACACATCGTCAAATTTTATCGATACTAAATACTTTTGTTTTTTTTTTTGTGAAAAACTAGACGAAGGATTAGAGAAACTATTGTAAACTTACTGAAGCTAATGTGGTTTGTAGTAGTATTCAATAGTAAAGTACGATCATCATTGCTCCTTGGTTTAATATGCTCCGAATGCACTTTTGTACCATCTTCGTTATGCCTGGATCCTGCCATACTTCGAGTACCGTATTATTTAAATGATGAAACGTTTCATATTTTCGTCGCCTCCGATTCGCCTTTTCGCATAATTCTACAGGTTTTCGAGCGGATTCATGTCGGGCAACTTTGTAGGCCATGATAGAACCTTAACACCATTAGCGACACACACCTTTAAGGACACTTTGCCGTATGGCGCAGTGAGTTTTCATACGTGAGCACATAGTTTTCGCCTGAACACCGTTGTTGTACCTCAGGCAGTATTTTTCTTTTGAATTACCCCACTGTATTGTCGTTTTGTTTCCATAATCCTACTAACAAAAATAGAGATTCTCTAGCCTGAATAGAAATCACGATATTTTGTTCAGATTTTTGATTCGCTAAACTATACGGGCTTGTGGAATCTTTTGCCAAAAGGCCAATAGAAATGTTCAGTAACTATACGAAATCTCAAAATGCAATTCACCTAAAAAAACCCTTCCACAGTCTTCAATATTTCAATGTTAAAACTATTTAGTCCATTCGATAGACGTATACGTCTTCTTGTTGTGGTAGGACGTCAGTAGCTTGTTATAAACATGGTGACTCAGCGCTCTGACACTCTCTAATGCAACCGAGAAATCGTTGGAGACAATCGTTTTGTAGCTTGCTTAGAATGGCCACATCCGATCCCCACTTTGTATTTCCCTTGATGATAGCGACACGTTATCTGTGGTCACAACAAGGTCGCTGTCATTGAATAGATGAGAGCAGCGATAATTGCTTTGAATCTATTAGAAACGGAAAACGGTGAAATCGGGTAGCTAAAGAGTACACGATGGCTTTAATGTTTATATATGCTGTGTAGCACACGGTGCATCTTGCCTTTTACACTGAAAATATCTTTCTAGTGAACACGTCATCACATATGCTGTCCTTGAAAAGCATAGCTTTGACATACAAAAGACACTTACCGATACTGAGCTCGGATGCAGAGATATCCTGCGTCAATTTCTAGGTGGCCTTACTTGATTGGCCTATTACATATGTATATATATATATTGGGCAATAAGTATTTTTGTCGCATTTCATCCAGGTTTTTTCGAACTGTATTGACTAACCAGTTCGTTTTTCTATCATGATTTTACTTGTGCTGAAAAAAAGTTTCTAAAGGTAAACTAAAGGCAAGTCCCGTTCGATGAAAGTTACCATATCGATTTACGTTACTTGATCGCCCAAAGAGTTATATAAATCAGGTTGAGGTGGGGCGATTGGGTTTTATTGCAGTTTTGGGCATCTATGAAGCAGGATGCCGTCGATGCTAATTCTACAGAGAATTTGAAAAGAGAAACGCGTATATGCGTACATATGTCAGTTAAAGCCAAGGAATCTATTTTTGCACCTTTTGAACTACATGTCGTTGCTGCCAACAACGTACTACATATGATTGCTTTTGAATGAAATTTTATCGGCATAACAGAGCACCAAAAGTCACCATGACAATTTATAGATGCGCCAATTAATGACCTGGCTACACAGAACTTCGTCTACATTTATGTTTGACAGTAAAATGTTACAAAGTATCGTCTTTACTAGTCGGAGTAATAGCCCATTTTATAAAGATATTCGTCTCCTAACTTTGACTTCTTTGCGCGACGCCATTAGCTGCTCATCTGGTCTCACCTCCGCGTCACATGGTTTCATCCGGTTGGGTTAAGTGATATATTTAATTGACATTCTTTTAAAGTGAATGAGTGGTAGTGATTTAGGCCACACAATGGAAAAAGTCTTCACTGAGTTTAGTGGTAGATTTTCCCTTTCCTGTGGAACCGGTCGTTTTCAATAGCGTTAAGCAAGTTTTGACCCATATTGAGCCTCCCTTCTCTATATTAAAAAAAGAAAATAAAAATAAACACCTAAAATAAATCAGAAAAAAGATTTTTCAAACAATTAAACGTTCACTGACTTCTTAGACGCTTACGAAAGTTTCGTAATATACTGCACAAATTGTTTCATAAACATATGATTGCCTTTGTTTTCGGGCCAAACCTCGTAGCCAATATTTGGACAGATTACGTTAAAAGTGTACAGCGGTAAGTATTAGGGAAGACCAAAATGATTTAAGCTTATAAGCTAGCAAGTTAATAACTCGCAAGGCCTACCATGTAGATAATAATAATAACTAGCCAATGTTTCGATTCGTTTGAAAGCGCTTGTTATTATTATTTAGACTTGATTGATTTTATGTTGACACTATGTGAGATATCGTGTCGGATCAGTGTGTCTATATCATCAGCTTTGTTTGTTGCCGTTCGCCTGCTAATTTCCTATCTGTTGGTGAATTAAACCTTCATGTGAAGATTAATATTTACATCACAGATCCTTAACGATCCAGAAATTGGATACGATAGAACGACTTAGTCGTAAATGTTGTCTCTTTTTGTTTACTCCGTTGCCTCATATATAATCGCCTTTACATTCGATGGCAAACGTGTACCGTACGAGTGATGTAAGAATGACTTGCCGTTTTGGAACATTACGGCAACGTATAGAACCGGACGGCTGAACTACAGACGTTAAATGAAATCGATGGGAATTAAGTTGAATCATTATATATATGTTATAAAGTCACGATGAAAATTAAACACGATAAAAGACAATTGTCAGCTCCACAATCATGCAAACTGTGAATTGTAGTAATGTCGAAATTAGGCAAACGATTACCAAGTAATATTATAGCAACAATATTAATTCAGCAAGCGATTCGGTTCCGTCTCGATCATACTATGTTTGTAAAGTTACCGGACAGGGGTAAAACGGGGGGATAAAGGTAAAAGGTTCGACAAACGAAAAAAGTTCGCCAACACATCAACGACCGTAGACAAATGCCGCGACGTCAGAGACAATTCGCAAGAGAAACAAAAGCTAACTGAAGTCGGAAGAAAAAGGACTAACAATTAAACCTAACAAAACCGGTAATAAGTGTAGACAAATAACGATTCGGCCCGTCCTCGTAAGCCCCGTTTACTATACGACAATGCCACAGCAGAATTGACCGTACGATTACTTGATAAAGCCTCAAGTTATTCACATAAATTAAAAAAAAAATCACATGAATTCGAAGGATTACAAAGACTCAAATCCCCACAATGACGATGGTGGTACCTTTTGCGATGGTTAAATGCTGATTAGGACTAACGAAAAATGTAGTGCTTGCACAAAATTGATACATTTTTTAATTGCCATCTATGACAATCATGCGCAATTTTCATAGAAGTTTGATGTACAACTCTAGATTAACCTGCCACAAATATTACGAATATCACATATACTTCTGCTTTTCCGTTCGCCCGTTCACCCTGGGTTACCTTTTAACTTTTTTGCTCTGGTAGGTTATAATCAGGTGCCTAGTCACAAATATTACTTTTATTATTTTAGGGCGGACATGAAGGAAGCAATCACATAGAAAAAAATCAAATATTGTAAGATGCGTTTATTTCGGACTGATCATGGCTCCATATTCAAAATCTAAGTCTGATGCTTTAAAGTGAAGCGGACAAGTTTTGACTGAGTCTAAAATCACCTCAAATGAGCTCGGCAGACGCTAAGGTTTTTCTACTTTGTGTACAAAAATATTTAAGGAAATTGAAAAAAAAAGAGGGGTATCAAAGCTGTTGTACGAACAAGATCTATAATGAATTAAGCAATCGCGTAGACTATCCTGGATTCTAGGTCTTTTCTTCGATAAACAAATATTGCCTTTAAGGCCTAAGGTTTTGGGTGAAATTCTTCAACAACTTACGGAACAAAAAAGCTGTTATGTAAATCGTTGATAAAAAAAAAAAAAGAAAAAAAAAGAAAAAAAAACACAGAATCTGAAAGGTTTTACATAATTCAGCACCAAAAGCAGACTTGAACTTAAAACGAAAAGCCAGAGGACTGATCTCAATAAAACCCCTGCTTTAATCGTATACAGTAATTTGTAATGCTACTGACGGTGCTAGAATTGTACTCAACGTACACTTAGTACTCAACGACGCTGTTCAGCTAGACGTTTTAATAGTATGCCATCTATATGCTGTGTTTACTTGGGACCCTTCTGGTTGACCAGTTTGGCAGATGTTGTCGGTTTTTCGCCATGGAATCAGCGGCTTCAGTTGATTTTGTTCCGCCTTTCTTTAACGCGTTACATCTTCTATTTCTTTTGATTTATCATTAAAACTTACCGAGTACTTTCAATCGAGCGTTTCCTTCCATATTCTATTAAAACCTTCTCAGTATTCAGGCTGACGGCGTCCCCTCCTCTTCCGAATGTACGTTCTTATGCACATATCGTCGTCGTATTCGTGGAATAATTTGGTCTTTTTTGTATTGTACTCGTACCTGGAACGGATCGCTACAAAAAAAAAAGAGGGAACAATCGAATATCTTTTCGTTTATGCTAAAAGATGTTAAATGTAATGATCCCCTTTAGGAAAGTATAAATGAACAGAATTACATTTACAGAAGTGTATCTATTCTGGACGCACCAGTCCATATATAATATATATATATATGTGTGTGTGTGTGTGTGTGTACGTGTTTCTGTATTGATAGGCCATTCATGACACGGCATTGTAGCTACGCGTAATGTTCGTGTCGTGTTTTGTCGAAGCTTCAAGCCGATAGAGTCACAGTCATTTATTCAACATAGATTTTGCTTACTAGGAAGTACAAATGGGGGGAACATCACTTTAAATTCGAGAAAGATAAAAAAAAAACTGTAGATCGATGATGCTATCATCAGCAAATGTCATCGGGTATTTTCTTATTTTTTTTTCAAGCTTTGCTTTGGTATATTGTAGGTGTTATCGTAATCGGTATTCCGTTTTTCAATTACCATTGTTTACTTCTGTGTTTATTAAATAGAAATACTCTTCGCTTCTGCCAGCTTCTTGGCATCTTTCCTTCGGCAAATATGTGGTTAAAAACTATTGCGTTCATTACACCTTCTGTTGTCCGATCTAGCCGATGTGCAATGTTTTGTTTCATCTCTACGACGGCTCTTCCAGGTACTGCTTACATTTACAAACGCCATAATCTCGGTGCTCATTCGCGAAAGGCAATATTTCTTTAGCTTCGTTCATCTCGATTATATATATGCACGAGCTTTTTGCACGTGCGGGAAAAGTAATTCCTGGCATTAATGGCTATTCAGTATCATAACTTTTTACAGCTTCAGCTTGATGTTCTTTAACCTTCTTAAATCAGGAAATACATTTTAATAGTGTATAGCATCAAGCGCTATTCGTAAACGTAAATTTGCCAGAATGCACTATATACAAAAAATATTACCAGTATTACAGTTTGGACTTATAGAAGGTTAAAAACCCCTAAAAATGCGCGAGCTCAAAACGGCCAAAAGGTTCAAAGGGGTAAGAAATGCACACCTCGGTAAGGTGGAGCAAAATCATTGTAAAAATGCAGTAACATGTCGTATTTAGATGGTATTCTAATTTTTTCAAGCTGATAAAACAGTGATAACGCGTAGTGTCGATTCTCGTGTCACCGATTGAGACTGACTGACTCATTGTTGAATTGGGCCTGGTTTGTACGAATATTTCACGAAGCACAACAAGCCCGAACGGATTGCTCTGTACCTTTATACTAGGTTACAAATCGATACGAGCCTTGAGCAGATCGATTTTTGAGGAACAGACACCTATAGGAGACGCAGTTCCTGAGTCTACTTATTTATCGTGATCACTGTCTTGTTCTGCTGTTCCCTTCAAATGTTCTATCGCTAACTGGATCCAATAGACGTATCGGATTATATCCAGATCTGTACACTAATCTGTAACGCTTCCATTCAAAGTGAAATCCATTTTTTGTATATCGCAGACGAACTTAAAATTGGTATGAGAGATAACAAAACAGTCAGAAAGAGCGATGCGTGCTTTCGTTACGTGAGATTAATATTGGCCTCGTTTTGCTAAATCCTCTTACTATTTATATGTATCTTATTTTAGCAACGGAGCTTTCTCTGTCAGTATTCAGGAAATATAATTTCCTGGGTAATCTGTAGCTTATATTCAAATATATTTTGTTTAGATTCAAATATTGTTTACAGAAAAATTGACGGACAGCAAGCCATACCAATCTGCCGCTTCGCAGCCTTCCGACGACGACGATCAAGAGATAGCTCTGTATTTAGAATTACTAAACGATTTCCCAGTCAGCCTCTAGCATAACCAAAATAGGCCAAGCAATATGGAGTAATTTAGGATGCAATAGGTGTATAATCAATATAGCGCTATTACAAAGTAATTAATTTAAATTCAGTGAAATTTTTGGCTGAGGCCGAATGTTCAACTTCAGTGTTCTCCTAGGCTTACCGTTGCAATTGAACTATTCTGATTATGGACGATGCTAACAATTCAATGTGATTCCATTGTTGATGACTAAAGCTAGCCACTGGCATCATGGCTGTACGTATAGCGTAACTGTCTCTCTAAAGATCTAAATTAGAAAATATAGGACACGATTTATAGCCTTAAATACAAAAATGTGTCTAGTTCCCGTTCATTTTCGTTTTATTGATTCTTCATTGTTTATCATAGTCATTACCGAGGATCAGCGTATCTTATTAACATAGTATATTATTTTTTTGCTCTTGTAATTTTACCGCTGCTTGCAATGGAACATGATTTATTTACTTCTGTATAGATTCCAATATAATCTCTCACGTCCTTTAAAATTATGGATTATATCACCACGTCATCAACAGAACGGACATCTTCGACGCGTTTAAAATGAACCCATTACACTACGAGATTTCAACAGTTGATGTTTGTCGTTGTGTCAGGAGACGCGGTCCTAGCATCACATGTTATCTAGTCCTATTTCTTAGGCAGTCAAGTACACATTGTGCCCGACACAATATCTGACCATGTCCATCTGTGTAAGTAAATACTTTCCACTCATGTTAGAAAGTTACAGGCTTCAAGCACTTTAATGTGATACAATCATTATGAAATGATATGATCATTTTAGTTTCACAGGCAGACATGGCGGCAACAGCGTACTCGTACGGTGACATGTAGATAAGCTGACAGTGAGTTATTTATTTCTTGGCTATCGAACACGGCGTACTTCATCTACGTCATTTCACGCTTATACCTCCTATCTTAGTAAACATTTATACGTATGTTAACTTAGCCTAAAGCCACTGGCACGGTGATCAGTCGAGAGCGGAAACCTACAGCGGTTATTTTGAATTTACACTTGAATTTATTTGGATAGAGGAATAGCCGTTTGAAGCAGCGTGTTAGGTTTCTCCTCGCTGAAAATCTCAGATTTACTCTTTTTTTTTTTTTTCTTTTTTTTTTGTTAAGCCTTGTGTTTCGTCAATATATCTTATTACTGGTCGCTTTGACAGCGTCTCGGACAAATGCTTTCGCATTTTAGAAATCTACGTTTATGTGCTGATAGGTGCGCACTGTTAGAGATCTTGATGGAAATCTGTTTGCACAATTGCCATATGTCATTAGTCAATTTTAAATCGGCGACAGCGGCGCGCAGAGACTTCAGCCCTTAGAAAAAAATTGGCCAGTTTCATATCTGTAGTCTACAGTACAAACATGTACGATAGTACACTGGACATCCGCGAAGTCGGAGAAGTATTTCGAATGTCTCCGTGTGCGTTTTCACACAGAATAGTGCACCCCACAATGAAATTCAGCAAGGGTAACTGTAGCACCTGTGTTAAAACTGTATATAGCCTAAGTTATTATTCATTATATAGATGCAATTATCTATTTGGTAGGCAGTTTACGAGCTGAACAAAATTACTTATCGTCATTAAATTATTTCTCATATACATCACAATCTAACTATGTTATAAGATAAGACCTCATGCTTACAGTAGAAGGAACCACGTAGTAAAAAGGTTTTTGTCCACAAAAATACTCGTTAGAGTTCGGATCGTATCGGAAGTATTTTTTACAACGCTTAGGTAATGCGTGACTTTAGAAATCATATAATTCAATGCAATTATATTAGGAACAACGGGTCGTTTGGCCAAAACGTCATGTGAGAAATACACATTTCAACCAATGTAGAATTACAATATGTGTCCTATAGAGCAAGTTGTAAAACACGTTGTAAAGCCCGTCAAAGATCTAGTCATATTTTACCGTCAGCCCACTATGGAGTCATGTAAACGCCGTGTGTCTTCAGATCCAGCTATCTACCTGTTTGTCGCGTAGCTTTTTTGCATGATAAATTTCTATATAGCCTCGCATCGTTGCCTTGCTAAGTACAGTAGATAATTACGAAGCACTGGAAAGGTCAAAACAGCAGATAAGCATACTTCTCACTTTGTACGTTTTTCCATATATATATATATATATGATTTACAGGTATAAACACACCCCACGCGCATGAGCTCACGACGTTCTGGTTCTACATGTGAAAATCTACGCTCTCGCAATCATTCTTTAGGGCTGCGCGTTGGAACACGTTTAGTCAATGATACGCACTCAAAACGAATTCGATATTGAGAATAAGCTCCAAGCCGAAATCACTATCTTGAGAATTTACGATTGTCCATAGGCAAACTTCCAGTCACCGAGATGTCGACGACTCGTAGAACAGGACACCATTCAATACGGTGGGTAATAGCGCGGCAAGCAATACTGTCAAATATGCAGCTACGCTGGCTCTACTGTACGCGTGCCCGTAGCAGCCGAACCAAAATTGTACGATCGATCCGGAGTCATTGAAGATTGACATCCTTTTGTCGTGGAACCGCCAAAAGCGACGTCCTTTGAAGAAGTACGTGGACTCTATAAGCAAAGTAAATAGACGGTAATTAAACTGTCGAAATTTTCGGATACTGTCCGCATATAGGATAGCGGATAACATCATTCTTATATTATTTTGGCAAAGTAAATCATACCTCTTCTCAACGCCATATTCGATGTAAAAGTAACATTGTTTATGTCAGATCGGAGTAAGAAACGGGTAAGGGCGTCTATTGACTTCTGTTATTATTTGCATGCATAGTCGTAATAATGGTCAGTATATTCATTATCTGGGGCTTTGTGGACAATTCGATCTCATGAATCAAACGGATAAAATAGACTGTGTACTGTATTTGTCAATACAAAATGTAATACATTAAACTTTTTTAAATGATAAATTCGAAACTTACGATCGGTCCACGTAAAGGCAGCATCAAGATTTGGAGGAACACCACCCCAGCTTCGTATATGACGCGGATAGTCGGGCTCGACCTACGAAAGGACGTTATATAACGTACGGGCTATATGCATAGAGTTGATCAATTCAACATTCACATAGTTTATCTAGCCGAAACCGGAATTTTCGCTCTGAGCTCTGGACCAATCAATCCTTTCTGTTAAAGCGAATGAGTCGACAAGCAGAGTTGCAGTAGCAACGCGCCTCTGTTCCGATAAAATTAACTTACCCTTCCATCGTATTCATCGAATCGCCAATACAAGTTTTCGTGAAAGAAGTAGATCTTCTGGTTGTAGCCCCATATAAACGCAGCATCGATCTTGCTGATGTTCAAAGGGAGTCCAAGCGAAGAGATCGGAAGAGGGTAACCGGGCTTCAATGTTTGCCCTTGGAAGACATATAACTCCTAGAACGAAGAAACACAAAATCAGTCTTAACATTTCGACTGAAGTTCGTTCGATTGAAGTTAGAGCAAGACTCTATCCCGCGCTTTGTTAAACCGATTTACATAGACAAGCTATCCACTGGAAGTATGACAATAAGTAATTTTAATTTTAACTTATTTTAAGACATCCGTACCCGTCCGATAAAGAAATGAATTTCTCCGCGACGATTTTCGTAGACAGCGTCAACAGTTACGTCCCGTCCCTCCGAAGTTTCCGTAGGAAAGCCACGGAACAGCCGACTCACCTCAAATGCGTGCGAGCTCATTATCTGAAGGTCGTTGTTTAGACGAAAGAAGTATTTACCTGTAGCAGTGATGAATGATTAAATAAAGCTTGCTAGTTACGGAAAAAGGACATCACCTTAGTTCGAGGAAAGCCGTAATGAGATCACGATTCACGAAGGGCTCACGAACTATAAAGGCCGTCAGTGTTATTTTAAAGGGTGATATTTCAACTAATAGTAGTATCCCTAGTAAAGATGAGGACGAAATTAATCGATAAAGCGTGCTTAAGCAACAGTTTCGAATTGTTAAAGTATTATATATTTTTCCTAAGTAAAAATAGATTCTTTTTGCTATCTCGAACCTTTAAAAATAAACGTTTCTCCTCGAATGATTGAAATCGCGTCAATGCTATCCACAGCGCACGGTTCCGGTGGCTGCTCCCTTGGACTGATGAAAACTTCTCCACGTCGCGTCGTCGTTGCCATCAGCGGACGTCGGGTTGTCACATAATAACGTGCTGAAGAATCGACAGCCCGCTCCGGACGACCTATACAAATAATTAAGGCCAGCCAGATAAATCATCATGGAACATATATGTAATGATATTAGATCAAGTAGAGTTGTGATAAAGGTGCCGGTCATCGAAACAGTTGGGTTTTTTTTTCTTAAACTAGCAAATAGACATTGACCGCGTTGGTCTACATACGTTCGTATTCAGCTACGCATCGCATAATTGACTTGGGTTTGCATTTTCAAGTATCAGAAATATAAACAAGAATTCCTTGGGTCAAGAAGATGAGGAGGAGGACCATATGCGATACCTGTCTCGCCAATGAGCTTAGCATGTAAATCAATAATAATAATATTACCTAACACCAGATAACGCAGTACGAGAATAGTAGTTTACCGTTCAATTTTAAAAGCGATTATGATTACTGCAGTGACTAACTGGCGATCATCCCAAATATGTTACAGATGTTTGTAACGAAACTGGCAATAAAAATACCTAGCATGCGTCGCTTAGGTAAGTCTGTTGCCGTCATACCGTATAGATGCTGTATGCCTTGGATATCATCTTGAGGTAGTACAAACGAATTCTCCGTGAAGTGTGGACTATCCTGGTACCAAGGGTACATAAGCGATGAAGGCTCAGATACGTGAGCCAAACCCATCGAATGGCCGAACTCATGGGCACCGGCAACAAACAGTTCCACCCCTAAACAAAACCAGAATTAGAACATGCATGGTAACATTGTCTTTGAAGGTAGTCTAGCGAAAGGACAATTTTGAAAAATATAAACGGTAGTTAGAGCTCAATGAACGTGTGTTTTCATTTCGATTCTGTTACTGAAGGAAGCTCTCCTATTTATAAGGTGTTTATTCAATTTTCTACCATAGTCATCATTATCACCATCAAAAAACCAACAACAAAAGATCACAGATTTCCCCTGACGGTGGACGTTAGCTTGCGACAACGTCCACACTCTCGAAAGATCAATAAGACTAAAAATACAAAAGGTTAACATAAACGGCAAAGGATTTTAATTTCTTGGCATCGATATAAAGTAGATATTATGTTGGCTCTTGACTGTCACTTGTGCTTTCAAAACAGATATAAAGTTGACGCTATAATATGAAAGATATTGTTTACCTAAGATTAGTATAGGTTTTGGGAGGATTCGACAAAAACGTGGTAGAAAAAAATTGTGAAGTCAGACGATGCTACGAAATTAAGTTACTTTCATCTCTAGACGGGAACAGAGAGCTTTGTGGGTGTCTATTTTATGCAATGTAATGCGTAAAAATGAATCAGTAATTTATAACAACAGAAACCATGCAGACCAAATATAACCAATATTCCAAAATATGACATGCTAACCATCCTTCGCTTTACAATAATAATAGGTAGTAATAATAATAGCAATTATCCAAAAATGATTGATCAATCCTTTGAAACGTGTTAGCGACAAAAGTGTAACCCTGCTGTTTTAAAATTTACCCAGAGTCGCCATATTGCCTCCCCAATTCTCGTCGGCGTCGAAGTGTACGTCACCTCCAATATCGTTGCCAGGAAAATAGGCGTGTGCCAGAACCATTCCCGGGCCGTCGAATGGGTACGCATCGCCATGGCGCCCCTGCGGATCAGCCCACAAATATAGAGCAACAAAAACAATGGAAGCTAAATTGAATCGGGCTATTTTTACTTGCCTCCGCGAACTCTGAATGGGTTGGGAGGTTCGTTTGCCTCGGACGGGATTTGCCTAATATAGTTTATTCTCAGAAATGTCGTCTCTCCAGGACCGCACAAGTTTTTTTTGTGTTGATCTAAGGGCTTAAGCGTGTCCAAGTCAACAGTCAGAAGTGCAAAGAGGAAATTTACCGTCTAACTTTGTAGACCAAAGGTAGAACTGAATTCGTTGTTTAGGACAACGAGTTCTTCTACACGTGCGATAAAATGAGCGGTTTGCGACGTGGAAATGATACGATATTTGGTAAGTCATATAAGTGCATCGTTGCTACTTCCACGGTTTTCGAATACGTATTCCTTCTATTCGTAAGTTAGCTTGGGTAATGTGATTTTTACCTTCAAGAACTTGACGAGAATATCAGCTTTTACGTCCCGAGTCTCCGTGAATACGAGTCGTGAATGCCTTGACCATACATTAATTGCCTGTTGGCAATTAACGCGAGCGAAAGGAGAAATATTGAACTAGCGGTCTCAGTACCATATCTAACACGTGAGATATTACGTCTCAAAGGTAATGGGTTCTGAATTTTACGGTATTGATATTGGGTAAATCTCGTCTATTACTGCCTATAATATCTTGAAATTCGTTGAAATGAACTCTATTCAGTACGCATGTAATTGTAACGTAATTGGAGTTTCTTTTAATTCTCGCTTTTGTCGCATCCTTAGCCATTATAATCTTATATGTAAAATCACTTCTGCACTATATAACGTACACTATATGACGCAAATCATTTATTATTAAGTATCATCCTGTATGTGAGCCGTCGGCTAATATTCTATATATTTGATCATAAAAATGTACTAATTTCTACCTTTCCGATTTTTTGTCGCACGAAGTTGACATCCAAATTTGATGGCCAATCGGTTATACTGAAATGTAGATCATGTAGCAAAAAATAACTACAAACCCATAATTATTTTTATACAACGGAATAATCCTTCGAACCTACCGCATCTATCGGAAGCGATCCTAGGACAGAAGTAACTTTTCTTTACACATTTCACACATAATATTTAGATGCGGCCTTTTCGGATGGTTTATAACCGCCACGTAGCAGGGTCCTAATTGCTTGGGAATCCCTATTCTCTATCTCATATATCTCACGAGAAACTTGGCCTTGCTTTTTTTTACCAAACTTTCAATTACTAATCAAGCATAGAGCAAATACATGAACCTTTTGTTTTTCTGCTCCTTGTTTACAGCACACCTGTCCGACCCGTTTGCATTTACAGCATAAACCGTTTGTTATTTTCGCTTTCCATCGAAAGATACGTCATGAATACAATTATCTTTTTATCGACGGTGTGAAAAGGCATCGTGTGAGGCGAACTTCTCAAAACAGAATGTAGAAAACACGGTAATAATGGCGGTGTCTGGAATCGTGAAAGGCCCGATATTTTTTATATGTTTTTTAATTAACGTAGCAAACTGCCTCGTTCAGCTGGACGAAAATTTTGAAACGACTAAAAGCGTTGGGGTGACAGGTTTCAACGGACGACCTTATAGTGTATGAGCAGCTCTTGTGACAAACATGATCACTCTTTTATCTAGGAGAAAAAAAGTCACAGCAGAATTAGCTAGGGTAGTCTCTTCTTACACTGACACTAAGCAAAGTCTATCAGCGGCGGTGATCAACGATATGTTATTGCATTATTAGCCCTGCTAGGATTAGGTAGATCGTGCCTCTTACCTATAGGTGAGGTTCATTTTTGACCAAGGATCACCGTGTACAATATATCGCTTTCTCCGTTTGACGCTTTCACGACCCCAATCAATATCACTCATACCGCATCTAGGTCGCGCCATCCGAGCTATTGTGGCCGCGTCCGCTTTCCCGGTGACTGGTAGATTCGCGAACCTTTGAAAGCGACGGATGGCGCGCGACAATGAATCTTCTGCTGAGTAGATATTGGACACGAAGGACCGCGCCGAAAAATCGTTATTTATATAGCCGAAACGTCGCAGATAGTTCTGAAAAGAAGAGAAAAAATATGGCATTTTTAATTAACTCTTCTATTATTTATTCTATTATTAGTCGTTAAATTGACTACATCGATTTACTAAAAGCAATAGCTTTTACTGAAAGGTTATTTTAATTGCTTTTATAGGGTAAGACATATACGAAACTGCACGGGGGTGCTATGAATATTTAGGTCTAATATCAACGTATTTATATCTGCGTACGAACATTTCTCTAAGAACAGCCTGTGAGATGTTACAAATTGTCCTTGTATTATGCACTATTTTTGATTTTATCGTCAAAATTGTAGCAAAAAATAAGTGCTTCCGCTGGGATGATTTTCGATATGGGTTCGCCGGTTGTGTCCGCTTCATGGGCAATACATGCAAAACATGAACAAATGTGACCTCGAAGTGGTTATTACAAAAAAAAAAAAACGAACGGAAAATAGTACAAATGAATCAGCTGGCGACATCAGTATATGACAACCCGAATAATTATAAATTGTGCCTACGTTCGCCAATGACCAATCAATATGTATATGTAAGTAAGCAGTTAAAACATCTAATCAGAAATTATCAGCTTCTTCGGCCATATTTCAATCAGTAATGTTTTCTCTTTTCGAGTTTACCTCATTCTATTGATACTCGTATTATGCGCGTCGGTAGTTAGAACCAGCGACGCCTTGAGCTTTAAATCTTTTTAAGCTCGTTTTAGTTTTGAATCAAAACAAATTTCAATTCAACTACGAGCCTATATTTTTGTTACCCAAAAAACCATTAATAATAATAATAATAAAATATTCATGTACAATTGAGCAGTAGCCAGTGTTTTAGTGAATGATACTAGTCGTACTATTTCCTTTTTAATTTGTTATTTGCAAAACATCGTTTCCGTTGGTCTAGTGAACCACCACGTTCCGATTCTTACTAATACTATGTACACTCTGTGATTGTTTGTTATAAGATTGACCAATCTCTGTTATCGTCAAACATTCACTTTCAATTTCAATGAGAATTCGTTCTTTGCTTACTGCTCTATCATCGGGACCCTTTTATTGGATAAACTACTCTGTCACCTTACGCGCCGCAGTGCCTATTTATAGGAGTTCCATATTGGCGTCAAATCATGGTTTCTGTATTTCAATAGCTTTCTCAGCATAACCCTATTGTAGTTTCAGGCTTGCGAGCACGAATAATCTCTATAATCGGTGTTTTATGTAAGACATTCAATGGAGAATCGATGCCACAGTAAAAACCTATAAAAAAAGCGTTATTCCTCTCCAGTGGGACGTAATACCTATAGTATTCGCTGTACTCTTGAATGGCAAACTGTTAATGTTGAAATAACAAATGCCTTTTTAATCAAACACAAAATATTGTCTTTTTTTTTGTTAACCTAGTGACCCCAAAACTCGTTCCGTGACCCAGTCCATCATATGACGAGTTACTTCGAAAATAGCGCATAATAGAATGAGTTCGATAACTGACCAATTCCAGCGTTTTCTATAACATAGCGGGGGAAGACAGACTAGCGTACCCGTTACTCCGGGCTTTCTGTAAATGGCTGCTTTGTCCCTAACAGGATGGGGTCCGTGACTGCCAAATGGCGTGACGGCGATCAACGCCGCTTGCCTTTGGTATATTGCGCGGCATATATATTCATTTGGGACAAGGGGTTCGAGGGAGAACAGGGGAAAATGAGTTCACGTACGACGTGGGACAGCGCGTGCAGACAAAACTGAATAGAACTCCTCATCGCAGTACGAGGTTAGCTAGGCTTAGTATTGCTGCTGCTGCTGCTGTTATGCCGATGTGTATAGACACATACATACAGCGACGCATCTATGGCGTCAGCAGGCGAGTGACTCGCACCACCGCTCAATCTTCGGGGGTAGCATTGATCGCTTCCGGATTCGTTTCCACCGTGCTTTTATTATTCGTTTGTTCATCCGATAGATTTGTTGCGATATGCAAGCGAGACAAACGCATCAAAAATCGGGATGCAGTTAAAATTTGCTGGCACTAATATTAGACAGGGCAGTCAGCTTCGTGTATAGGTAATCTTGTCTTTTACTTATTGCTCTTATTTCTTTTTTTTTTTTTTCTATTGATGGTCAAGTGTTATGTATCGTTCGAGACCTATTTCTTTACCCTGTTAGGTTATTGTTTTGATAGGATCACAACGTTTTACGCGCATTTCGGATTCCAGTGATAAGTGCGAAAAACACACTCCACTTGATTTTTTCGAACTCGTCACGGACCGCCTTGACCCACCTTGCAAGATGCTAATTGTTAGATAAACCCACATATTTTGCCTGTCAAGTTCTCCAGATATGCGAGGCAAGCATCCTAGAGTGCTTTAACGAACGGGAAATTAGGCAAATGCCAAAAATTCTGTCCTTTACTGCCTTACGTAACCATCTCTAGAGCCCGAAGTAAAAGCAAACCGTACGATCTGGGCTAACCTATGATAGCGATGCATGAACGAACGTTCCAGCACTTAGCCATCAAGGACGTGATTCTAAGGACTTAAACCTTACAAAAAGAAAATCAATCCGAATAATATAATAAAAAACTTTGATAAATTAATGAGCGTATATGCGGCCATTACTCAAGATTTACGAACACTAAAAGCTACTCGATAGCTTTCTTAAGACAAACTTGTATATATATATGCAAAATACTCATTGGTCAAAAACTACGAATGGACGGAAAGAAGAGTGTTAGAGGTAGTTCGTCCAACAGCATATTTCTTCATAACTTTGTTTACTTATTAGTCAAGACGTAGTTCGGACATACGCAAGACGAGCACGTTATAGGACAATCGTCTCAAACAACAAATTCTGCGTAACAATTCTAACAAAACACGCTTCGTCCTTTCTATCTAACGCTAAGCACACTTGTAGCCCTTCCCGGTTTCGCTGTAAAGTAGCGCAACAAAACGCCTCCGTCTCCATTTGCCTCTCCAGAAATCATCGACTGGCAAGATGTCGAAACTCACTTTCTCCCTTGCACTGATAACACACAGAAAAATATTTTGCAAGCGTCTTTTCGTACTAGCATTTGAGCGAACTAACTTTTTGTTTCCTAATAAAATACCGATATATATCGTTATTGCACGTCACATTATAAGGTCTCAGGGAAATAGATACGAAGTTAATAGAACCATTGAAACTAAGTAATATTTCTTGGGATATGAGTGTATAGAAAGTTGCTATGTAGCGTGAAAAGCAGACTAAGAAGCGTTGACTTATTTCGACCTCGACGGCTGAACCTAATTTTTTGCTCAAAGGATAAATATATATATATAAGTGTGTAATTTCATAGCCTTTATAGTATTGTTTACCACGCCAAAGCGCTGCCGCCATCAATATTGCTATTTGTTCCTAAGTGAAAGCGAATGATGAGCACCGTCTGATCGCCTTTTCCACTCATACCTTTAGCTCACGTCCTGTTAGTCCACTAGAAAATGAACATTACCTATGTGCTTTAATATAATTCGCTATGAGCAAAGCTCAAAACAGTGCACACGCACACACTGTCAAAAGAACTGCAGTTGTTTACAATGACGTGGACATTTAGCATCGTCACGTAATATATGCCATGGGGAAACCCCGTGACGTCACATCATTGTCGGTGAGATCACCTACCTAGGCTACACCCTAGCTTATTTTTTTCGGCAGGATTTCTTTCAGCAGCCACAACGGCAATGTTGGTGGCAATACAACGGTACAGGTGGCAGGTCTGCACTGTACAAAACACGTCATTTTGCAAAAACTTTCAGCCCGTAATGAATAAGGGGCAGTCCAGGAGCCGCCTCAGCGTATCTCATCTGGTTCGCCAAAAACTGTATTGTTTTCAATGGCTCGCAATGGTGACGCAACCCTTGTTTCACTAAACGGATACCTGGTAAAAAGATTAATGTGTTTCGTTTCCACAAAGACAGATAGCAGCGGCATCTTCGTTAGTTTTCCGTTTGTAATGCTGCCCAATCATTTGCCTATTGTAGTTACGTTTAACTTAAATGAAACATCATTCTTATGTATGTAAGTTTCGGTTTACCGCTAGGAACTTCTAAAATACATTGGGGCAACCAACCTATGGTGCGCTTGTCAATGCAATTCAGAACTTCGAAACGCGTCTATCGAAAGCATAGAGGACAGAGGGCTATTAATACAAGTGACAAACGAGAGTTTTTATTCGAATAATGGAATAATAAGTGGGCTTGAACCTCATCATAACAATTAATATTGTGCTAACAAATCAGAAAATAACTAAAAATAAGGTAACTTATTATTACTAAGTAGTTATATATCATCAAAGGATATGGACGTAAAGTAGCCACTGATCACAAATCTACTAACTTAGACAGGGTATAGATACGTTAGGGTGGTTTACTATCTACTGTTTTGGTGATTTTGTTGAACAACGGAATGCTCGTACCCATAACACGCATTCAACTAATTAGTAGCTAGCGTTTAGATGATACCCGAAATACATCGACGACCTGCGACAATCTGTCAAATTCAACACAGAAATCTCCCGTCCAAATCGGCTTACGTCGTTCAGATACACGTCAACCAGAATCGTTCACGTGTTAGTATGAATTTTTTTACCTTTATGTTGTTGTTCTATACGTTATTTGTATTAGTAACGTGTAGACGACCAGCGAAATAGCGGTATCTAGAGATTTTTAGCCAAAAGCTGCTTCTATTAGTTACGCTTCAAGAATATAATTCAAAATATGGCTTAGTATAGCGCACAAAATTAGTCCAGGGCTACAGGCACTGGGGAATTGGGAAGGGGACAAATATATTTCAAATTTTATGGTAGAGCTGTCGCGACGCGCTTAACCACCTGGACAGACCGACACGTGCTACAATACTTAACTACAGGGGTAAACACAAAGTGTCCTGGCACGAATATTACATAGCAGACTGGCTTTCTTCTCAGGTCCTATAATACGAGAAAGGTTTGCACAACCTATAGTGATCATCAATCAGTGTCTTCGTCACTCACCCTTGCTCCCCCTTAATTATTCGAGCAACTATCTCAATAAACTTTCATTACGTATTAACGTTTAAAGAGTCATTGCCGCAAGCAATTCCATTTTACTATAGCAACTATCGAGAAGTGTTTAGTTTGATAAAAGAAAAAAAAAAAGTTATTCAGTGATTTCTGGCTAACTAGTTAATTAGTAACAGGACGTAGACGCTTTTACAAAAATTCAAATAGCTCACTCTAATATAAAAACAGCTAGTGCCTAAAACCAATTAAACTAACATTCCGCTAGACGATCTAAAGAAGTGCCTCAGTCCATCATTCGGCCCAAGTTCTAAGTATGATCGAGACGAAATAAGCAAGCTTAGTAGTCAAGTCTAGTAATCATAAAGGAACACGCTTTAGAAACGGGTGTCTACGCAAAAACAATATTTATCATTTCCCAAAATATCAATTTATATATGTATTGCTTAAGATGACGAGTCAGAATTGCTAGAAACTGATCGTTCGGCCAACGGCATTTCCTTTGGCCCAGTCTTATCATGCACTGGAACTCTATGATTTCAATTGCAAAGGTTATAGCGAACAGCTTACTGCCCCTTTTCGTACAGCCTTGTCGGCAGCTTATACAGGTAGAGTGTATAAAAAAAAAACCGATCATTTACCACGCGCTCATTTCTATTTCTGACAATGTTCAAAAACCAAGGTAATTTTAACTGAGTGGTTTTCTATTATTAGTACAATATTCTGCTTTTCGAGTTCTCTACTGTAACGCCACGGATATGTCAGTATTTATTGGGAACCATTGATGCAAAACTTTCATGGACTAATGCGAAAGATCATTCAAATTGGCTAGTAACGGTATCAAGGTGAATGTTGCCATAACAATGATAGCATAAGCGTTCAAGCTTGACAGCGAATCTCCGCACACGCCAGTTTCGCATGGGTAAACATTGCGGTAAGCATCTATGTACTGTGTGGGTATGATTTTAGGCTAATTTCATCTATTCACAAAATGGCCTCAAAATGACCTCTTATAGCAACGGTACACTTTACATTTTCTTCCCAACGTCATGTTTGCTAATAAAAACCAATTAGCGTTCTTTAAAAAAGCATGACCATTGTCAAGGGCAAATAGCAAATAGCAAAAAGTCCAACATGCTGACCTTTTATTGAAATTACTTCTTTGAACTATAATATTCCTCCATTTTATTTTGTACACGACATTTTGCATTATTTGGAAACCTGAATTTGGGCCTCGTGTAGCTTAGACGATTGATCTTTGGCTTTTCTCCGTGTGCTATTGTTTCCTTTATACGACAGTCTGCGTAATGGCAATTTTAATTGGATGGCAGTTTTTCCACAAAGACGCGACTGGAGGCAGGAACAATAGGTACTGAATTGCCCTAATTCCTTCCAATTCCTCTAATCTTGGTTGTAAGGGTCTCTATGTCCGGTATTCCATCAGATAGTTGGCCCCCAATACGAGGTAGTAAGGGCCTAAGAACGATTTCTTTACGCGACAAGTCTAAGATTCAAACCGAGCCAATCAATTTTCACACGATCGCAATGCTGTGCCGGCATTATTCGAGACCCATATAAACGCTTTCTAATGGCACACTCCGTAACAAAGGACAATTTCCAGTACCGAAGATGCCCCTCGTCACCACCCTACTGAGGAACACGGCTCTACCTCAATCGATACGATCACCCGGTATGAAGGCTACAAAGTGAAATACGTCTGTATGTTTGTATGTGGTTGTAACAAGAGACATCTTCTGTACGGAGAATGGCCGCAGCTACTTTCGTTGAAAGGTCAACTTGTGTGGGCCTCACGTGCTTACTGCGCCAAAAGATGGGCTCAGGATAGCACAGGCTGGAGAAGTTGCTCAGCATTGAAAGAATGTTGCCTGCCGATTCGGTTATCTGTTCTGTACCCATGAGCCACCGCTGCTTCCCGGGCTTTATAGCGTACATTTCTACGATATTGACTTGTATCCTGTACAGTGCATGGAGCCTTACTCTGGTGGGCCATCAACGAGATGCACATCATGGTGTCAACAAGACTAGGCACTGCTAGCTATGGCAAGTTCCGGTTCTCTACATCTCATACAGTTAGACGAAACTCCGATCAGGGACAGGAGGGCCACGCGACAGGCATATATAAAGAGACGGGAGGCCTTCACCTAGTTCTGCGTTGCCCCTGCCCTTCCTTTGTTGACTAATCCCTATGCTGCTCATTTACCCCAGCTTACCTTTAAGGGGAGAACACGTCCACCTGTTTCGGGGTGTTCAAGCAAGCGGGCAAACGAACAATATAAACTATAGCCTAAGCTCTGCCTAGACATAGGTCAAAAGTTTTCGAATGCACTTAACCAACACAGGATGTCTCAAGTGCAGCCCTAGTTAGATTCTAATGTTCTTAATAGGGTTGTACGACCTTTGAAAAGCATGGCCATTTTGATTAAGTTGTTGAACAGCCAGCGAACATACAACAGAACCCAAATGTCGAGCCTAAGGCATGCCCTAAGCAGGACATTTGAGCATTTCGCAAGCATACCTTAACTATAAAATTAAGTGAGGTAAGGTTATCTAATATTTAAAATTAAATGACTCACCATTTTCATTGATACGCTTTTTATAGCAACGACCGTTAAACCCATAGATACGTTTTATGACGCATCTATTACAATCCTCTTTCTTGTAGTTTATACATCTGTAGATTCCTACGTTTATAGAAGGGTCTAGATTTACGATCGAATTTTAAGATTAGGCAGAATGTGTTATTTTCAAATGAACGTTGAATACTGAAAATACAAATCCTTAAAAAAGACTCTAACGTAAGGTATACTGAAAGTGCAATAGTTACCCTTAAGTTCAACGCCTACAAATAGATAACTAGATATATTAGCTACAACTTAACTTGGGCCTGCGCGACTCTAGCTACGGCCAGTCAACGGGACTGAGTCGGTATAAAGCACATGGTGTAAATGAATATTTATTATGCCATTGTTTCCACACCACAGGTTTTCCTGTAAGAGTGATACTTGACCACCGAAAATAACTTGCTTGTACATGTCGGTAGCACAATTTGGACCCAAACGATCAAAGCCTGTAGCCTTTATGATTTATTGTAGAGTAACCCGCATCGCCGAACAGAAATATTGAGTGAACTCACGTACAGGAACGTAGAAATAGTAATCGGCAAATTATGAGACATGGTCAATCAAGGAATCCTGGTTTAAACTACATTCTGATAGTATTCACAGGTATTTATCAGTAGCTCAGGTATTTACAACGAGGACTGACTCTTAAAATAGGCACCAACTCAAAAGGAACGTGGACAGAATGGCGTTTACCGCAAATGTCAATAAACTTATCACGTGTATTAATTGATATTGTTCAGGTAGACGATAACCAGCGCAGGGAGTTCGTATTAAACCTGCCTATACGCTTATACATAACGTACCTCAATAAAATCACTATCGATATTAGGCAGGATAAAGGACGCTGGAGCATAATTTTGTTCCTTAAGCTAAAAGTGCCTAAATCTTTCAGCTAAAACACCCACTGCTGAATAATATTTGCAGCTATGGAGTCCTCATCATACGCGCGACATTCATTCCACCTTGCCTGAGCAGGTTTCCGGCTTAGGCGACGGACGAAGAAAAAATATCGAAAATGCTATGTTTCACTATTCGTTCAAATTAACAAATTCGTTCACAAATTCGAAATAATGTTTTGTAACCCAGAGGATTGGAAAACGATCAAAGAGCCTTTCAGCTCTCTATAATATTCGACCATTAGCAAACGAAAAATGTAAAAAAAAAAAGAAGCAATAATTACAAACGATCAGTAGGTTACAATTTATGCCAGACCGATCTCTTATGTAGAGGTAAAAAGCCACTGAAGTGACACGCACTTCTGAAGGGACATGCAAGACTTTTTCCTTGTCTTGTCCTGCAGATTAGAATAAAGGATGTTTTCGTTTAAATATATTTTTGCTAGCCTTGACCAGTACCATGATGAGAACATAGGGAGAGAATAACTCGAACACCCTAATTAAACAAACGTCTGCTGTCATCTCTCACAGATATTCTTAATCCTCTAGAGGTGGCTTTCCTCAACAGTTGTGGTGCTATTAGCAAAAACGTGCAGGAAATAGCTACAGTGTTACAGAACGGCATGTAAGAACAGATTCGATGGTACAATTTTAAACATGTAGCTCTTCCTTTCGTCAAATGATTGATTCATCTGTATTTCGTCGTGGCCATCGTCCCACTGGTAGATTCTCGATGACAACTGACTGTCGACAGGAAGAAATGAGCTGCAACACCTGTCGGTTAAGTAGACGTTCTTTGCTCTACATGTTGTATGTAAATGGTATGTGCGTGCTTCCAAAGCTCATTTATTAAGGCTGAGCTGGATGAATATATCGGGCACCTATGAAGATGCACAAAAGTGCACAAATGAAGACGAACTTGTTAGTTCGAATACTTATTCAAACAAATATCGTTTTCTTTGCTACATCTTGGAACTATAATCCGTTATTGTAGTCGATCTGTAGATGAAATGGCTAGGTAGTGCAAATACCTATAAATTTGCACCGCCTGATATGTCCCGGGGTTGATTTTTGCAACCCCTTGAAAATGACAACAGCCGAATTTAGCAAGTTAACTCATTAAATTCGTGATTTTATGATTGATTCGCATATATACTTGGAGAGCTAGTTAGATTAGCAAACGTGAGAGTACCGAAATGTAAACAAATATTACAAAGAAATCCTGTTCCGAGTAGTATACAGTCATGGGTCTATCTTAGCAGAGTTAATACCCATATGTAACTCAGCTAATTTTATGATTTTATAACGTCCTTGTTACTGGATAATTTTGTTTAAAGAAATTTGTCAATCTTCAAGCTGTTCTTTTTGTGCAATGAGAATACCGACTGCGCTGTTCTATACGTGGAGCGGCCTTACAGTCGTAGCTAGAATGATTATTTAGAACGTTAACGCCTCTTTCGTCCTCGTTAAAATAATACCCACCCAGAACTAGAACACCCGCATTGAACCTGACCACGAACATAGATTATTCGATTTGCAAAACATGAGAAAACTGTGTTTCACTAATCCAAACAGCCGCTCAACGGTTAAATAGGTGAACCAACATAAGTGAAGAGCACGGGTTATTTCCATTGTTTGGGGGCAAATCAGAACAATCGTCCTTTAACGGGCATCACAGAAAAGCCGAACTGCTCAAACATTTTTTTTCAGTTCAGCAAAGAATGTTACAGATATCACCGTAGCCCTACAGCTATTGACGAATCCTAGATACCGTAGGACATCTCCAAGCCCTGAGCATTCGCGAGCATCTGCGAAAAAAAATCCTATGACGCTATAGTTGCAGCGTTCAACTAGCTGAGTCAGTCTGAGTACCGTATAGGACCTAAAATGTAAACATATTGCCCAGAAACAATAAAATACTTTCCTTATACATGTATGAAGAGTGAACCGCCCGGCTCTGCTCTTCCGGTCTATGTTGTCCTGGCCGGTCTACATATCGCGCATGTGCGCCTAATTTGGATCAACGGGGATGTGAGCTTTCAAAATAGCAACATATAGATGACCATTATAAAAAGAGCACAGTGGTGGTAAAGAATGACATTATACAGCGCAACGGCACATCAATTATATGTATGTTTCGTGTCCTCTCCGGATGATTTACTTTTGCCACTTCGTTCTTTTTCCTACCGTATCGTTTCTATTCAGTCTTTTATGCCCGACTACGTTACTTGACCATGCGTAGGGTCAATATACTATTGCTTGAGTCCTCACGCGTGCGTTCATCAAGAACCACAAAGATGATCATGTTGATAGGGCCTTTTTGCCACGGGACATTTATAGAGACGCCTGCATGCTACACTATTGCTCTGGTCTCGTCGTTCGACCGTTATCGGTTACACCAAACGTATTACTTTATTTATCTTTTATGCTTATTTATAACACGAATATGTCAGTGTAGACACTTATTCGAAGGCGTTTTTCTAAATGACCATTTTATGTGTGATGTGAGCGCCTGATTCTGTCGCTGTAAGCCAATCTCTCGCTGAGTTATCCTCAGCCACTTAAGCCCGCCTTCTAGGCGGCATTTCTCGCTATCGAGTCGACAGACCGTTTTCTACAGTAGCTTTATAGAAAGAGAATTCTAAGTCGAGTTTGACTATTGCTCTTACCCAATAGTCCGGAAAATAAAGCCGACAGCAACAATGACGCCGGTAACGATTACGATGGGGGGCAACAAACTATTTCTGACGATGTCGAATGACCCTACACTATAAATATGTTCATGGTCGACCTAATACCTGTGTCCAAGGGCTTGCCGTCATTGGGCGAGGCGAAGGGATCAGGTGCACAGGCACAATGCTAACTGGTGCAGAAGCAAGCAAGTACGTTTGTCCGCTTCCTAGTTCACGTGTCATATCTTCCCGTTTCATTTTGTTGTGCAGCCATACTCCGCCCCGTCGGGTAAGTAGTTCATGACGTTTCTGTGATGTGACATTTTTCTAGGTTGCTCACCGCGTCAGGGTAGCGGTAAAAAACGATACGACGGCGGCGGCGCGGTTTAACTTGGTGGACCATTAAGTTGCTATCATCGATGCCCCCGTTTAGTACGATGGCACATCATCATGCAGACATAAGTTTGCCGCTGAGCTCATATACATACAATAACTTTAAATGAAAATCACTAAGTTGTGCTGAATGATTACTGGCCAGAGCGCATCTGAAGGTGCCACAGTCATTTAAAAGAGCTCTGTATCCATGCCTTAGATTCGGCAGAGTTATCTAACGGTCCCTTAGCAGATTCCTGTTAAGCTTTATGAATCTACTATAAAAAGGAGTCAGATCTACACGAAATAGACTACAGCCTTGTCGAATGATCTCTTCACAATTATGTATGATGTTTGTTCGACATAAAACGGATAGCTGTGAGTTAACTTGCTCGACTCTGCCCTCCGTTGTGATTAACTTAACCATACCAATAACCTGATCCTGTGCTACTCGGTACTCGTTGGCTTGCCTAAGCAAACGAACCTCGTGTTGTAACCCCGATCGCCTGCTTCTGAATATGCACCATCACGTAGCATCAGATCATTTTCTCCACTGTCGATTTCAGCCTTGGAAGACAGATATATAATTTTTATTTGTCACACAGTGACTCGGCTTCACTGGCCTAACCGTACATTTAAAATTCAAACGACGAGTGAATTTATATAACAAACTTACATGATCTTTGATCAGCATGACAAATAAGCGACGTAGACACAAACGAAAACATTTAGGAGCAGAAGTTACATTCAGCTTAAACCATCTAATCTAGTAATAGGAGCCAATAGGTCAGGCTTCACTTATTGCCTCCATAGATTTCGTTTCACAGGTAGGTTCTTAAGTTAACCGTATCATTAGTCTATTGTGTCGAAAGCTTTCTTAGTGGGAATAACATAAAGCGATCGTGTCATTCTAAGAATCTGTTAACTTAATAAACGAATTATTTTAGAATCGTTACATTCAACATGACGCACTGTTGTGATCTACTTTATAGTTCTAGTCATTTGTTGAAGCTGACCATTCAAGTTAAATAACGGCAGGTATGCGTCAACGAGAACGATAACAATAAATTTATCGATGTCTTAGTAATACTTTTAGATGATGATTATGGTAGTACATATAATAACACTCCACCGCCCGTGTGTCATCTACCCAAAAACAGTTGTGCCTACGCTATCTAAAACACCGATGAAGCGGAACTTAAAGATTCGATTTTCCCATTCCGTCGCTCCAGTTTCATATCATTATAATTAGTATATGACTCTCTACTTTAGCAAGCAACAAAAATTTGATATAACCTATACTATAAGACTCTCCAAATTATAATAATGGCGAAATACCGTCGAAGTGACTCATGAAGCATTAAATGAGGCTTGCGTAACAGCAGTCACAGTTGAAGTCGCAGCACTGCCCAAAGATGCTGCTAGTTATATAACGTCCAATAGGGCAACGTAGTTGTTTCAATAACGATTATTAGAATAACTAGTCAACATGTTCGGTTATACTGATTCGCTTTTTACAGAATGCTCTCTAGCGCAAAGGTTTTAGACACAGATCTATACTAAAATCATCACTAGAATAGATTGTCCATACAGCTTCTAACAGAAATTCATTCAGCAAGGTCATTTGTCTCGATTGACCTCTGTACTGTTAAACGTTGGTAAGATCATTGCTATTCAAGCGGAAATAGTTATTATCTTGTTCAAGTTGATAAAACTATTTACAGCATTGGCGTGTGATTCACATTGTAGCCACGTTAGAAGCTATTGTCTTTCTAGATGTGCACGGTTCTGGACATTTTAGATTTTTCCACAGCTTGCAAGCCAGACAAGTATGAAAGCTAGCCCGGACATACAAATATTTTACGTAAAAATCTAGTGAAATATAGGTGTACTTTCTTATCATTTAAGAATCGCGTCCGTTGGCCTGTAACCTTTCGTCTGCCATTTTCTTCTAGCAGTTAGTTACTCGTGAATGTTTTAGCTGCTATTGCAATAAATTGGCGCATATCGCCAGGTCCAGCCTGGAACATCGAACATTCGTCATGGAAGGATGCGTCCTTGTTGGAAGGCATAAGCGTATTACATGCTCACACGTTGAAATAACATTTATAATCACACAAGACGTCTTCTTGTCGAGTGAACTCCTAATTTTGAAAGGTGAAATCGATGACTAACTCCGAATTTCGCTGCTATTTCACACGAACAAAATATGTTTGGCCATTTGATTGTATACAACCTTTTGAAAAGCATTGAAAATTACGCTGAATTGTAGCAGATGTGTTAGGATGTTCATTCGTCACCTCCATTCAAAATACGTGTGACTCTCATAGTTTCTATTTACGTACGCGCCAACGTTTATCCGAACTGGGAACGCGGAGCCGTTAGGGAACACCTGTACGAGCTGTATTATGTCTTGATCTGTAGCGGTACAAACAGTTTCATCTAAGCACTTTGCCTTAAGACAACTATCTGTAGGCCACTTAAGTAAAGCTATACAGTAAGTGTAAATATATTCTTTATCGGCGCATATCTTTGCAAGAGTTTTATAGAGACATTGTCAATTCACCTACCGTATTCCTCTCGATGACTGGAAAACGCCATGTGCAATACATCTGGCGAACGAATCTCGTTAGAAATGGCTAGGGATAATTCTATAAACCGGTTTCATAAAATCCATTTTCTGTTTAACAGCAGTACCGTAAAAATGAAAACATTGGTTTCGGTCCCAACAAAGGCAGTTTTGGATACGAACTTGACCAGAATTAACCGACCATCGGGATAAATGCACACCACTTGAATGTGTTAATTATTAACGATGACATAATGGTAGACACTTCGTAAGCAGGGTCAGGATTTTTTTACACCGAGTTAAGAGTTTTCGCTCAGTATATACATATACCTGCTAAGATTTCCATTATCCTAAAATAATCCTTATTTTAAAATCCCCTAAAATAAAAAAAGCATTATTTTTACCGTGTAAACTAGTGCTGGACGTGTTATTCCTCACGGTCGCGTTCATTCAAGATAACCAAGATAGCTAAACTATTCAATATAGCTACCGCGATTACACCCTTAAATCGGTACCTAAACCACAGTTTAACAGTCAAAAATTAAATTTCCAAAAATACGAGGGCTCCAAATACGCACAAAGTTAAATGTAGCAAAAAAGTCTTCAGACTAACTACTAAAGTTTAAGTAGACTGTTGAAAAGGGTTGTATATTTTTACCGCATAAACCCTACGCGTGTCAAAAAGTTTTTCTCTGCGTCATTTTCACGAACTTCCGAACCCTAGCTAGTAGCTAATCTGCGTTCAAAAACTAAAGACGACACACCGCTATTCGCCATGAGAAGTTTGTTGTTTTATTCTGAAAAGACCTAACTTTCTTCTGCTAACTCGAGTAGCGAATGAATGCATGTCCGTTAGGAGAATCAGCCCTTTAGTAATTTGAGTACACCACCCTGTATATCGACGAGGACCGTATGACAAATCGGCCATTTAAAAACGTTGCTTCACTGCGACATAACACAAGCATTTCATTCAGTAGAAGTCCTAGTGCCAATGTTTCTTGCCCGTCCCCTGTAGTTATAATAAGGACCACAAATTTCTTATCAACATTTGTAACAGACGAACTTTTAACTAGCTTAAAAACATTTTTTCAGCTTCTTAATCATATCTTGGATATATATAAATGATGAATGAACGCATATAGTATAATACCTGTAAGACTAGTTGACGTCTATATACGACGCAGCTGCCAAAGTAAATATTTACTACATTATTATACTATGTTAAGGGCAGGCCGTGGGGTCGCCATATTTTACGAAAAAAGAAAAGTGCAAATATTTCAAACGGTGTTACCATGGTCCTATGTAGCCTGGCTATTTCGGGCATACTAGGCATTAAACCGAATAAACTACGTCAGTATGATCGCCTGTATGGCTATCAAAAACATTTTATTGACAATGCTTTAATACAAAACCCATCTTTCTTCTTAGCTTTACAAAATGCATGTACCATAACTTCGAAAAGCCATTGCTTTTGTCAGAAGCACTAGAACCTATGGAGATCGATAAGCGAACAAGCCATTAGTTACAGGACGGATATAATGATAGATCTGTCGGTATTGAAAAGCCGTGAATAGCTTTTAAATTCTCATATGGGTTGTATGATCATGTTTCCCTAATCCGGTCATTTCTGATTACGATATGAGCCATGTAAGATCACTTATGATACATAATACACATATTACTACAGCAGATAAATACCTAGAAGTATATCAATAAAGGCCACCACCATAAGCGTAGGCAGTTATGTTTTTTACATTTGAATTACTAGACTAGGGACAACGATCTCATTATAGTGGACCTAATGAAGCAACTTTACAATCTGCGATGGATGCATTCTATGCGAGACATTGTTGAATAGGTCAGCTACTGAAAAGCACACAAGACGCTTTTCTGGGAACGAAATATTGCGCATCGCCTTTATTCAACCATACCAGTGTCCGCTGGCATCGTTCTTTCAAATAGGGAGAAATGACTTCTGCGTGTATAATTTCTTAATAAATTAATTGTCAAACAATGTTTGTTTTCCTAGGGAAATCACTGCTATGGAAATTATCTCTCTGTCATCGAAGATTGATTTGCTGGAAAACCATTGCAATCATGTAAACATGTAGTTTCCTGAAAGACCATTGCTGTTAATAACAGACATAATCTTATACTAAAAGCACTCAGGGGGTCGATTATTATTGATTACTTGACCAGGTAATTAATTTTATTATAATTAGGATAAACATTTGCACATTAAGTCGGATTATCGACAAATACATAGACTACCAAATGTTATTAGTAATATAAATAACAAAAATAATAACATAAATAATAATATTTATGTAGATTATTCTAGAGCATCTTTCTGGAGAAACTTGTCTTACTTGAGTTACCTTGACGTGAAAGTTTTGTCGCTTTACGAAACTTATTAGTTTTTAAAACGGCTTAAACGCAAAATTCTTGCAAGGAAATAGGGGCATCGCTGTGAGAGCTTAGGTTAACCTTTGTCCCCGTGATAGCTTAGTGGGTAACGTATTCTTATACTAATATTAGGGACATCTTGTGGTCTAGGTTCGAACCACGGCATAGACCATTTCGTGCTGGGAACCAGCCGTCTAACGGTGATACCCGACGTAAACCGTCGAAACCTACAGGTTACTTTCGTGAATGCTGTTCGTAGTAAATGTATATTTTTACACTTCGCATTGGGGCGATTCTATTCTAGTGTTATCAGGTTATGTAGTTGCTTAGACTTGGCTCAGGTGGTTGGTTTAAAGGATGATTGAGATATTGTTCAAGGTAACTAAACCGTCCTGCAAAGATTTTAAATTATGTTTGCATTATGCAATTATGATTGTAGCACGGTTCTGATGTTTCCCCAGCTCCGTGCCTTATGGTGAACGAAGGGCTCTGTGAGATTTGTAACCTCCAAAAATCAAAAGTCTCCGGTGGAGAAGACAGAGCTGACTGGAATTTCTCATTCCATCATATCTACAAATAGATCTCCTCAACGACTGAAGTGCTTCTTCGTTCGAACGCATTTATACGTTTTTTGTCGTATCGTTTTCTAACAGATTGCTGGCTAGATAGATAGGCTCAGCGTCTTCGCGTTACACTCCTCACTTGGTTAATTTTATAACATAAATTATTGTTTAAAACTCTATACAGTGTCTTTACACCATCTGTTGCACGTTTCGACCTAAAAAGAAACGGATACTGCTGCCAACATTACTTTGCCAGCTCTACAGTCTCTTTGTTGTTAGATATTCGACTTTCAGCCATTTTCTAGATCTGGAAGAATGGGCAATCGAAGATGCCGGTTCATTGAATTGTGGAGTCCAGGAACGGGATTTATTAATAAAGGCGACCCAATGCATGGCGTCCAGCTTCCGCTCTACCACCTTTTACTTTTCTCTAAGAAACACATAAAACTCGAACGTGAACTTCCGTAGAGCTTACAGTACAGAGGCCATTTTTAATGACAACTTTTATTCGTTATCGGTCATAAAACCAGACTGACTTTTTAAGAGAGCCGTATCGTAGTCTGCTGTCTTGTCGTGTCGAACTTTTGTCCGGGCATTTTTCTGAGAATACTAATTGCTATCTCAAGTAGACAGTTAAAGCCTGCAAAGACTGCGTGAAAGTGAATCTTGACATCACTCTTTTTTCCTATACAGCCTTGCAACAATTGTTAATTGACGATAATCTTCTTCATATTAAAATATAAATAGTCCTCATCCTTAAGTTAAAAATACCAATTATATTGATTTATTTTTTTTATAATATACCCAGGAAAGGGTGATTTCGTTTGGAGAGATTCAAAGCAATAAGTTCTAGGCTTAAATCTTTGACATTACTACTGATGTTCACCAAAGAAAATTCGTAAAAATAAATTTTACAGCTAGCAGCCCCGCATGAAAGAGACAGATCGCGCAACGTATTGTTTCGACAGCTCCTATCCGTAAAGATAGACTTAATATGTAAACATATTAACTTATCTTTATGCCTTCGTAGATGTTTCGAAAGTTGAACCGCTTACCTTTACGGCCCGTTTGCATGTCGTTCTATGAGCATGCTAATATAAAATATGCACACAGCAAATGGTGGGTTTAGAACCACTGTTGGTCCAGCATAGTAGTTGGTCATGTTCTTGCAAAACTAGCCATTTATGGAGAGTCGGAACTTAGAGGGCAAAAAATGACAATCAATTCTGTCGATTTTATCAGATGCACACCGCCTACTCGTTAATTGCACTGTTCAGCTATGGAGTACCAGTAAGCTCGTTTGAAGTAAAACAGTAAAGATTTAAAAACAACTTACGACTATGTCCTGTTTTTGCTCCATTCGCCGCTGCTGTTGTTCTAAGGTTACTGTACCATGTATAGTTTCACCGGTGTCCAGTGATGATCCGGGTTGCCTGCGTACTAGGTCACCGAGCGGCAGTCCCTGAGGACGAGAAGTTGGAAGGCAGAACACCCCCTTTGATAGAACAGCCACCATAACGCCCAGCAGGAGCACCAACAACGCTCTAGCCGGACAGTTTGTCACTCGAGTAGCCATGTGTTAAACGGAGCTCGGGCATACGGAGGAGTACGGGCATTAGGGAGGGAAGGAGCCGCTTAGGAGGTTGTTAGTATCAAAGCGACATCACATTATTTCCACTATCTCGTCTATTACTCCTGGATACTCGTTGCTGATCGAGTCTCCAGCTTAATGCTAATGGTAGGAATGGTTGAACTGCACTTGGAGGTACTGTGAATCGCAGTGAAGATGGAAGCTCGGATAACTAGTCTAGTATACATACGTAATTCACAGGTTCTTTCTAACGTTGAGAGGGCAAACTTGCAAACATTCTAAGTAAGGTCTTGAATGAGTACATGAACCTTTTAGAGAACAATTCGGAGTGCTCAGTAGAACCTGGTCCTTATATGGCAATTAAGTACGTTCCGTCCTGAATTCACTCATACATTGGTCACAAAGCTGTAGGCATACGTTATTAAATTAACGGGCGCCGCTTAGTACTCTTCAAGTAATAATTAGCGCTACGAATAATTTTGACTTTTCGGCGTATCTAGATATAATCATTATCACTTATCCACCGGCTCTTGTCGATTTGTTTCTTTTCAATCCGAACAAAAATATAAGGAAGAAGCTTATGGAAAAGTCCACATAAACAGTGTCACATCATGCTACACGAACTCTCACAACTCCCAATTGATTGCCTGCTAAGACCAAATAAAGGAGTACCAAATAAATCGGGCCCGATCATTGCGTTGTCAATATTCAGCCATCCACACAGCCGCTGTTCTACCGGCTGATCTAGCATTCGGCGATAGCATCACTGGTAAGTACTCCACCCAGCGCGTGGCTTTTTGAACTGCACTATGCACTGATCAACTGAAGGTTTGCGCGCGGAGAACACTTCCGATGGGCGAGGGTGAAATTGGCAGGCGGCACTGCAACTCAGTAGCTGCTTCCTACTGTCAAATGGAGCGGGTATGTGGATGAGTTGGAACCCCCGAGGCTGCCCTTTCATGCACCGCCTCGCCGCCAGCAGCGATAGCCCTCGCCGTTTCTTCTCGTCTTGTCCGCTTTGTCTAGCTGGCTTCCTACAGCAGGACCAGCTTTGCTTTTTTTACTCACTTTCTGTAAGATGATAGCAACATTTATGCTTACACTAGAAGCGCTGCTACATGTTAACAGCCGTTGTGGTGACGCACAGGTTGCCACATTGGCAGAGGGAGTTCTACGCTAAACGAATGGCGCATTCTTTATGGCAGTCACTCACGACCCTTTCATTGTAGGTCTAGCTTTGGTCGGGGCTGATTAGTGGGCAGTTAATAACAGTTGACGCGGTGACGCAGATAAATGAAGAGACTGTCAAATAATGAAGCCATTTCTACGGCAAAAGGGGATAAATTGACAATAAACTCACTTCGAGGATCTCGTTTTGGAGATGACGCGCAGTATAAATGAATAGGCCACTACCAAATCGATGTAATCACATAACATGTAGAGAGACAATCGTTTGTACATAATCTCGTATCCCGTTTACTTCGTTCATAGCCTAATAAAAGTAAAAGAATAGCGAATTTTAACCCGTAGATGAATGATTACCCACTTAAAGTACATTTTACTCCTTCTAACAGGAATATAGAAAAAAAAATACAAGTAATACGGACAGTTGGGTCATTGTCATGTAGGATCCATGTTTCTGCAGCTTCGCCATTGCTGCTCATTCGAATAGTTCACAGCATACGAACATCGCAAGTTGTAGTCATAAAATTTCAACTGTATGTAGATGCCTCGCGCTAATTCTATAGCGATCTTTGTTCCACTGACATCGTAACACTCGGACCGCTGCTAACAACACTACCGCAAAGACGCACCGACGCTCAAAAAGGCATGAAAAATATAATGAATGCAGCCGATACCTGAAAGAACGCGGTGATGATGATAGCCCATGTCTTCCCAATAGGACTATCACGTGATCGAAGAAAATTCAGTCAAGTTTAGAAAATCAAATCGAGCGTTCCTCTTTGTGACCACTTTAAGACGCTACTTTTATTCTTTAGCTCTTTAAATGCATTCGAAGCGCGCTCACTGCTTGGCTTTTCGACATCGATACGCGCCGCTACTATGCAGTATGCCTTGTTGGCATCACGTCCCATCCAATGGCGTCAAATGAGGGGCCCCGGAGAACGGAGAAAGGGTGTTGCGATGCTGCTGATACTTAGACCATTCATACCGTTCATTTTGCGCAAGGAAATGAATATCCGTACAGCCGGTTTACAGTGGCGGAGGGCTATAGCCAAATGTATACCGACGCCAAGTTTTTTTCACAAGTAAATAGTCCAAATCTGTATAAGAAAACGTTTGATATTAGTCACTGATGACAATCTATCATTTGTAAGTGATGTATCTGAAGACATCTCATTCGTATTGGAACTCATGGGAATCTGTTATATATTATTGGAGATGACCGCGAAACGAAATTTGATTGTCATGATTTAAACAATAAGATATGATGTTTTAAGCTATAATCCTACTTTCGAAAAGCGCTTGGACGAATTATTCATTCAATCCAATGACGCTATCTAAAACTCTAGGAAAGATTTTGAATATTTCCGTACATATTTGAAGCTTCCGGGCTTAAGTATGTGTATTGCTATGAATTTTCGCTGACAGTCTCTAACAAAACAAAACATTTGGAGCATTTAGGCACATGTAAAGTACATGCAGCAGCATCAAACAATCATTTAGACAATTTACACGATTGCACATGGTTCTGCGCACAGCACCAGAAGATAATTTTGTCGAAAAGAAGTTGAAAGTACATAGTCTTCTTCTGATGCTTCTCCGAAGTTCCTATAAAATGAGCTTGTTCGGAACGTGTTCACTTCGTCATTCAGCGAATCTTTCCATAACCGATTAAGACACTGAGCTTCTTTGCTTTTTTTTTATTTGTTTTTGGGGACTGAATAATGCAATTATCCTGCTAGGAATCACTCAGCATCGTCTTATAATAGATGTTGAAACAGCAGAAACCTATTGTGATACCTTTTATATACTGTTAAATTCTTAGCTTTTTGATATCCATACCGAGGGGGAAGTGCTCTGAGAAGATCTCAATTTTTAAGAATCTTTTTAGGAATTTTTTTTCTGTCAGGACTATTCTAATTTATTTCCCTACAGACAAATAAATAATGTGTATGGATTATTACATTTATAGTCACCTCTCTGCGAATTTACAAATATCAGGGTTGTACTATTTGCCTACATGCGTAATACAAAATATACATGTTTAAGACTAAACCTACCGACACTTTTTTTATATCGATCCGAACCGTGCCCAGTCAAGGCGACCCATACTCAATAAAACTCGGTATTTTCCTAGTTGAGCATAGATTTTCGATAGCGTGAGGTCTGTTGACGATGTCATATTGCGGACCGGAGCATCCTTTCTACCTCAAAAAGTATCAGTTTAACTCAAGATGCTGTAACTAATCAACGACTATGGCTATCTTATTAAATTATTCTCAGTAAAAGATTCCTAATCTTCTTGTGTACAAAATTTTCTTGAACAAAAATTCCAGCACGCTATGCAGTTAATTACATACTAGGGAACACCATTAAGGACTCGAAATAGAGAGAAATAAAAGTTTAAGAAAAACTGTTTCATTGCGCAAAGTGTAGCTGCCCTAGAGGCAATATTGGTTTCGCCCCAGGGTATTGTTTGATACGTATGGGTAATAATATCGTTAAGAACTGTTTCTATCCAATGAGTAGTTCCAAATTACTTATATAAATACGTCACTCCGAATCTAGGAATCAAAAGCATGAATATCGATCTTTTTTTTGTTTGTCTAGCTTTATAGATGACACTAGGCATCTACATTCAGCAAACGTAATCAGTGGACAGAGAACCTGTTCCGTCTACTTCAAACTGATAGTTGTTTTTTCGTGTGATTCTACGCCAAATAATCAAAAGAAGAGCGGTCCGAGTTTAAACCCCTGATGATTTCCCAGGTGCGTATTGGTCGAGTATGATGATATCAATCTTACAGTAAAACATGTTTTTTTTTTCAAATGGGGTTTAGTCCACTTACCGACTGGTCACTCACACAATCTTAAAGTTGAGCTTGCTATGATTGACCCTGTTAAATTGCTTCATAAGTTATATCGTCTATAATTAGGATCAATATTAGTGCTTTCATCGTGGTTACTGCCTTGATTATCCAATACAAAAACGGTGCTCGGCGCTACGTGAAATTACCTTTGTGTGAACCTTATGTCTAGTATGGTCGATTATGAATATTTTGGACTTTCAAACGGTCGATTCTGTTGTCTCCACAATATTCCTTGTACTCCGACCTCAGAATTGCAAATAAGAATTGTCTTTTTAAAAGTAAAAGAAGCAAATGCTCTTTGATCTGATTTCATGCGCCAGCTACCTGCAGTGGCTAGATAATCGTATTCGATTTGAAAAATCAGCCAAATAAACCACATAATTTAGCAGTCCAAATAGAGAGTTCGGTGGAGTGTAAGAAGTCCTAAAGTACGTATTCCAAAGATTATTAAATAACTAGCAAAAAGATACCTAAAGTTTTCTACAAGTAGAAAATGAAATATTCTAAAAGAAGGGGCTAATGTTTACCTCTAATATCTCAAGTTTAGGATAAATACAAGAAATAGAAGTAATCGACCAGAGCTTAGAATTTTAGGCAAAAACAGGCCAGATAGTCAGAACTTTTATAACGAATAGGCGATCCATAGCGTGCCTTAAATACGGCCAAGATGCGGCCAGGAAATGCGCAATCAAACCTAATGGGACACTTTATTCATGCCATGACAAGCCTCAAAAACTCATTACATATTTCCTGCTTACGAATAGAAGGTAGAAGGTAAATATGGGTCATACTTCTTGATACACCATCCGGTAAACCTGCAACTTTAAGCTCCAAACTGTCCATACGCTGACAAATGGTAATTATACATCCGAAGAATAAAACTGCTCTGAGCTATCTCTAAATATTAATGTATTCAAGAAAATCCATAATGATTGAACTTCAGTAAACTCTTGAAATTCCTCGCTTTGCCACATACGCGAAAGACCGTAAGTGTTAGTTATAATACATACTTTTTTCGAGCTTTAGAATGTTAAACTTTTAAGCACCTTGAATAACTAAGGCCTTAAACTTGGAAGAACGATTTTAATCTTGATATATGAAAGGAATACTGAAACTTTTTCCTTTGATTTCCAGCAAGCTTAGTCTACAAGTTATCCAGTTCGCAATCGCCTATTCAAAACTCAAGAAACTGCTTTTTACAATTAAAACTCGGTCTTGAAAGCCATTAGTCCAATTAGTCTGAAAATATTTCATTTCGTCTACGTAGACTTCACAGTCGCAAGCTTTCCAAAAATAGTTCTTGCCTTTTCAAAGGAGCTACAAAATGTCAACTAAATTATTTCAAGCAACAATATCGCTACACGCATACTCTTTTACAATTCCCCAAGTGTTTTCGCACATATATTTCGGTCAGTAATTGGTCATTAGATAAAACATGTACTGAAGCTTCAGGATAATACCGAGGCAAATCAATCGTACAGGAACACCAGCGGAAAATCTAAGCGTAGGATTCTATACCGCTGAAAAAAATGTCTACTCAGTTAGAATTTGTGGCGGGCAAAGTTTCGACATTTAGTGGCCGTTTAGCTGGTTTGTAAACAAACCAGCAGCCTCCACGGAGCACGATAGCACTTGTTCAAGTGATTGGTTAGCCGCTGACGTGCAAGAGTCAGAACATTTATCATATTTTATTGTATGTAGTAATCTATGTCTTGTGCGTAGCTCGTTCATTTCGAATGAGAAAACGCGAGATAAGCTGCTAAAGTTAAGCTATAGCGCGAACAGCACTGAGACATAAAATGGCTCCGGAACGTTCGAAAGATCTGTTGGCTTTAGAACATCGATCAAAGGAAAGGCACCTCGAAAGGTTATTGGCCAGTCAAACTAAGCCAAACATCGAACGACTTCACTCGACTGTCCTTCAGGTATTGGCTCCGTTTGTTTTAACTTTGTTAATGTTGAATAAAAAAGCATAATGTTTTTTAATACGAGCCAAAAAGTCGCGCATCCCTAAAAAAATTACCATCTTCCAATAATCAGACTACAGAGTGGTAGTAAAATTAACAACCGCGGGCTTATGGACAACGATCAAGTTGAAATAGTAATAAAGAAAGTCAGACGGGTCAAATGCAACAAACTGGATTAAGTCATTTATCAATTAATCTCATTCGAAAGGACATAATTTTTCATTGTAGTAGAAGTGTATGTATTTTGTTGTAGATAGCCTTTCTTTTCTATTCAAAAGTCTTTTTTGTTTTTAAGTCACTCAAGATTGTCTATATCTTACGGTTTCAGGATGCGCAACGCTTTCTACCGTTAATGCAAAGGGCTAACGAAACTTTGATGCAACGGATAAGACCCGTTCAGGCTGAGACACCTAATCTAGTAGAAGACACCACGGGTCCCTCTATCCGGACATTTGACAATGAGAATACTTCCCAAAACGAGGCGTGTTTTGAACTTGATGAAAACCATGTAGGAATTGCTATTGAGATGAACCTCATATTAGCGCCCGAAGATCAAATTAAGGTAATTGTTATTGACTTCACTGATAACGACGGAGAATATCGTCAACATTTGCTTCTTTTTTTTTTTTGTTATTTAGGATATGATATGACAACTGAGTCTATTAATTAAGGTCTTTACAGTTAGTGTAACGACTAAGCGCAGGTATATTTTTGGCAATGTGCAGTCAAAATTACGATTGCAATCTTCGTTGACGAAACAAAATGTTAGGATCAAAAAATGTAAGGACGTTGTCTCAGCTATAGTTGCAATTAGTTAATGTGATAATTGTCGAAGTATAATCGCAAAGGAAGCGTTTCATAATTGCAGGTGATCACTAATATGGAAGCGGTCGTTCGAGCATCTCAGCCAGATACTATTAGTGATTCTGATAATGCCTCGATTACAGAGGACAGCGAACCAGATTCGAGCTCCGATAACGACGATGACCTTATTAAATATGAAAAAATAGACGTTGTCCAGACTATCCAACAGTTAACAAGTGACACGGCTGATAACGAAACTGTATCGAAACAAACCAACAAAACACAAAATAATGGAATATTCCGACAACTCTCCACTGCAACAGTTACCTAACGGAAGAACATTTATTTCTATGAGCAAAAGGCTAACGTAGTTAAATCTCAATCGTTGATAACAGCTTTTCCTTGACATAGGCCTTGAACCTACGTGTCACTAGTTAACAAATTTATGTAATTCTGCCATTTATCGCGAGTAGCGCATATATACGTAGATAATTTTATCACGCAGGGCACCCACGTTTCACACACACACACTAATTATTAATCAGTTCAAGTGAATTCTAGTTAACTAGGTCATGTTTGGTATTTTTGTATATTCAATTGCTAACCTGCGTCCTCGTATGGTAGCTACGTACAATATATAGAAAATAGTTCATTAGTTCTGTCATTCATCAAGCGACTGCGGTACTTAGGTTGATTTGTTCTATGCTGTCATGCTAAATATTTTACTAATGTTTAAACAAAACTGAAAGCTGACGAAGAAATCAACCTCGAATGTGCCATCTTATAATAGTCGACGTTTATTAAATACGACCTATTCAGGGAAATGTCAAAACTGCTTCTCGGCTCCAAGACAAGTATGCGAAGACACTAATTAAAGAATAAACTATTATATTTCTTTTGACAAGAACAATTGTGAGATTAATGAAGAAGTCATCAGTTGAAATGAGTAAAGTTCGATTGTTAGTGAGTTTGATCCAGGGGCAGGCTTTCTCTGACCCTACGTAGTACGTTGGCATGGCAAAGAGTTAGTTACACACTACAATTTTCCAAAAATCGTTGTTTGTGTTGTATATACGTATGTTGTATATATAAACTGTAGTGTATATAAATCACCACAAAAATTTAAACTTTCGTTTGATACCAATGTTCACCTTGTTTTTTTGACAAAGAATAAAGAACAATAATCTTACAACATAGTAACTCCTTGTTAGGTGAAGACATATA